>NC_052358.1:31368665-31491189 GCF_009727055.1 Benincasa hispida | reverse complement strand
ATATATATATATATATATATATATATATATGTTATATCATAAATAACACACAACCTATAGTTTTATATTGTACCAAATACAATATAACCTATAGTTTTAATTCTCTCATTAATTTGTAGTATTTAATATAAATCATATTTATACTAAATTTAACTATATCAATCTAATCTATATAACTAATATTTGAATCATATTCAAATATTTATTTCCTCTCTAATAAACTTTATATTATAATATATCAAATACATTATATTAATTATAACACATATATAATTAATTTAATTATTTCATATATAATTAATTCCCTAAATTAATTTGAACTATTCAAATTAATTCAAAATTAGTTCTCAATAATCTTTGTTGAGCTATAGAGGGGACCTTATGGACCTTAGAATGAAACTTCAATAGTATTTAGATAATTAATTAAACTCTTTAATTAAATTACCTAACATCCATTAACTATCGGTCACTCCACTAAAGATTGTCAGTTGCATTCTTTGCACTACAGATATATTTTTTTGTCCATTGGATATAACTAATCAACGTTGCTATAACCCTTCACAAATTTCTCGTAAGTACAATTGGGCCAAAATTACCATTTTGCCCCTATAGTTACATCTAACTCCTTAAATACCATCGATCCCTTTAATGAACAATAAGTCATAGTCCAACTATGACCAAACCCCTATCGAGCCAAGAGAGGGTGTGGTGTCACATTGTTCAAGCCTTAAAATCAGCCCTTAAGGGAGCAATTTATCTTCTTACCCAGACGTTGGGGAAGAAGTGAATTTCGTCTTGTGTAGTTGTGTTCCCAGCTCCCCAATTAGACGAATCCCCAAAATGGTAGGTTTATTGAGTCAGTAATCTAGCCACTCTCACCCATACAAATCGAAGGATCGCCTTCATAAGCAGGAGCTCACAACTCACTCAGGATTCAGGTCATGTCACCTATGGTCATCCTGGTGAAATGTAAGTCTCTATTATGAACAGTGTTATATAATGAGACTAGTCATTTTATGGTCTGATCTTATACAAACTCCTTTGTATAGAATAACTCCGCTTATATGTCTCTACAAGAATGATCATGATCAGGATCAGATCATTTGTAACACTTTACAACAATTGTAACATCTACAAAGTGGACCATATTCATAGTATCACTAGGATAAGGTACCCAACTTTATCCATCTTCTATAGACCATTTGGGTTATCACTTAAACATGATCCATCTGTATGTCTATACATACATGTTTAAGCTACAGATGATAATCTTGGATGTTAGTTTATTGGTTTGTGGGTTAATGCTACTAAATATTGAATAAAACATCTCATATTTTATTAAATAAATAAAATGTTTGTATATTACAATTATACATTACAAGACCCACGAGATTTAGGGCATCAACTCCAACAGTTGGAATGTTACTTAAACGATGAATGACCAGATATTAGAGTTGCAAAATGGAACGATAAAGAAGAAAAGTAACGAGAGAAGAAAGATGATGGATTAAACAAACAATGGAGATGGTCAAATGAACGAATGAAGAAATAATGATGAGGATGGAGTGGTCTACAAACGAAGAATGGGGAGAAAAAATGGTATGTGAAGTGCAAACAACGAATGGGGAGAAAAGGCATCTCTTGAGGTTTTGGGTTTTTTGTGAAGGTAGAATTTCATTTTGCACTTTTTTCCTCCCTTTTTTATAGTGATCTTTAATGTCGTTTTTAAATTGGCATTGTAGCCTTATTAAATATACCTTTAATATTAGTAAAAAAACTAACATTAAAGATCCATTTTTTAAACCGACATTGATATCTGTGCCCAATTTTTTGAACCGCAACAAAAGTGTAATTTGCTGTAGTGCTTAGAACAATAAGAAACTTAGTCTAACATGACATCCATAGAAGAATTATAATTAGAATGCAAAAATACATAAAAGAATCTAAGATACAAAAGGGAAAGAGAGGCGTTACCCGACATTCTGGTCCCACCTCTATGGTGCAATTGACTCTCCAATGCTCTCCAATAAACTCCATGAAGGGATCGCATCCCGTACAGAAGTGTGTGAATGCGTGCATTTTTAATTTACATTTTGAATTTATAGTACATATAGAGAACTTCAATCATATTTAACTAAGCATGCTTTACTGTGAAGAAATTCAAGGAGAATGAAAATATCTTTGAAGACAACTTTCAATCTTCTCCAATTCTTCACTGAGATTCACGAACTCTTCAATCTTCTTGGATCTCGAACAAGACACCATTACCAAGTCTTCCTCGCTATTCTCCAACAAGGAATCGGTTTGTAGGAACTTTTTTAGAAGATCCAGAGAAGAAATCTATAAAGAAACCTTTTCTCTGTGAATTTTGAGTGATGAGAGATTATGAGAATTGAGAGAGAAGTGAATGTAAAGATTCTCACAGGAAGAACAAATTCTTCTCTATGCTTTTCAATGCAGAACTTTTTTGCATTATGTGTTAGAGGGAAGATAACTTCCCTAACCATTCTTCAACTCACGTTAACTCCCCTATAATTGTAGAGGAGTTAATATTTGATTTATTAAATTAAATCATATTTAATTTAATAAATTAAATATGTATTAATTAATCTAATTGATGAATAATTAGTTAAATATCACATATTTGATTAATTTTACACTTAAATCATATTCATATATATTTTTCTCTCATAACCTTGAGTTTTAATGTGTATCACATTCGCATTAAATTTAACCTATAGTTTTAATATGAATCTCATTCATATTAAATTTAACATAATAATACGAGTCTCATTCATGTTATTTAATATTTGAATCTTATTCAAATAACATTATTCTCTCATATAGTTTAATTTTTTAATCTTATTCAAAATTAGTTTTATAATATAATGTATCTATATACATTATATTGGTTGAATCATATATAATGTATTAATTGTATTATATACAATTAACTTAAATTCCCTTATAATTTGAAACTTCAAATTCTTCAAAGCTAAATATTCCTTGTTTTATCCTTTGTGAGCTAGCAGGGGATCTAATGGACCTACTGATTAGAAACTCCAATTATACGAGATTTAATAATTAAACTCTTTAATTAAATTAATTAACATTAATTAATTGTCACTCCACCAACGACCCACAATTGCACTCTTTGTACGATATATTTTTGTGTCCATGGATATAACCAATTATCAATAAGTCAACCCTTCATGACTTGCTCGTTACTATAGCTGGGTCATTACCGTTTTACGCTTGTAATTGCCTTTTACTCCTTAAGTAGCACTGATCATTCTAATGAACAATTAGTTTATAGTTCAACTATAAATTAAATCCCTCTCGGTCGAGTGAGAGGGTGAGGCTTCATTGTTCAAAACCTGGAACCAACCCAACCCTTAGAGAATAATTCATCTACTTACCCAAAGATGGAAAAAAGTGAATTTCGTCTTGTGTAGCTATGTTCCCAAATCCTTACTCAGATAAATCCCAAAATAGTTGGGCCATTCTCATCCATACAAATCAAAGGATGTCCTTCATAGACAAAAGTTCATAACTCACTTAGCATTGAGGTCGAGTTACTTATGGTCATCCTATGAAATGTTAATCTCTTCAGTCAACGGTATTATAAAGAGAGATTAATCATTTCGCGGTCCTATCTTATACAAACTCTTTGTACAAAATACCTTCACTTGCATGTCTCCACATGAACGATTTGGATTAAACCATTTGTAACACTTATAAGACCATATATGTAATATTACTAGGATAAGGTACCCAATCTTATCCATATACTGCAGACCATTTAGGTTGTTACTTGAACATGATCTACCTATATGTCCACTACATACTGTTCATGTTACATGAAATAACCTTGGATATTTCTTTAATGGATAATTGCATATATAAATAATCAACCATTATTTCAAATAACTTATTAACTATGAGGCTTTAGGGCATACATTCCAACACTCCGACACCAAAGACCCCCTAAATTCTACTTAGGACTCTCCCTCTGTAGGTCTCAAAAACTCCAAAACTCGATACCATAGCCAGCTCGAAGCCTTAGATTAAATAGCCACAATTTTCCTAAAATGCAGATTTTCCCCAAAAGTTGATAGGTGTCGTGGTGCCATAGGACAATGCAACGACCCTAGTGCAATGCTGCATCACCTTTCCGAAATGTTGGATTCAATGGGCAGAAGCATGTGGATACAATCACGATGCTACAATGTTGTCTTCAATGCCACAGTGCCATCGCTTAATGCTTTAGCGCCCTTCACATTGATGCTCTCGAGTTGTGTCCCCTTGTTCTTGGGAAAAATGACTCTTTTTCCTCCCTGATTTAGGAATTTAGCTCTTGACTTAATTGGGCAAAATTGATCTGCTTTTACGCTCTTGAATTCCAAAGCTCGTTCTCCAAGTCAAATCCTAAAATTCACTAACAAACGACATCAAATCTAACAATATAAAGCATAAACAACTCTAAATAAAAAGGTAAATAAAAGTATTCTTCAATTACTTTTCACTACCCTAAACTTAGAGTTTTGCTAGTTGAGAGCAAAAATAGAGGAAGATAGAAGGAAAGTTCTAAATAGACATGCAAATGATTCAAGCCTCGATAATAGAAATAGCAAGTTAGATCTATAAGTAGTAACATTCAAGCACATTTGCTGTTAAGAAATTTCAAGGCCAAATATTTTCATCTCATGTGTGTGTGCACGTCATTTTTCAGTTTAAAAAACAAAAACTGAAATTTAGACTTAACATAGTTTCTCAAGTTTTCCCCCTTCTTTGGCTCATGTACCAATCATCAAGCATCTAACAAAACTCAAGAAGGTAATATATCAACTAAGGTGTCCGAAACAACACACTTTATGGGCCTTAAACTTGCATTCTTTTACCTAGGGGTACTAGCTTCCACATATACACCTAGGAACTTGTACCCATAATTTTTATGGCCGTTCTTAACTAATCACACAAAGGTAGCCCTTTTTACTTAGGTTCATGCACGCACGTTAGCAGTTTATTTTTTTCAATTCTTTTTTCTTTTGATATTCTTTTTCTACCTTATTCTTTTATGCACAAATGTATTTTTTTCAGCAGGCAAATAAAACTCTTTTCTTTTCTTTTAGTATAACATATCAACTATCATGAAAGATAATTCTCTAACTAGTAAGGCTTTTCGAAAGTGACAACCAAATTAATTCAAATTAACTCATCTTTCAATTAATGTTTCTAACTTAAAGTGACTACATGTTCAAAATATGGGAGACTCGTGTTATTCTATTTCCACAAAAGATTATCTAACATGCATATTTGAAACACAACATAGAAAATCATCACCCAAAGCATACATAAAAATCTTCTCAACATCATACCTTACTCAAAAAATTGAAAAAAAAAATCTCTAAATTTCAACACAATAAATTAGCATGTATAACATCCATAATTCCTAATCAATATGCATAATAAGATAAAAGAAAACACAAAAATATGAAGTACATCTCTCAGCCAAAAATTAGAATTATGCATTATCCACAATGCTTGAAAAAGAATAGAGTAATCACTCAAAAAGAGTGATACAAGTCTGGGAGCATGTGAGAATCCACCAAACATGCTGGCATAATGAGTACTTTGTGTTACTAAATGGCTCTTATAAGAGAGATTGAAAAAATATTAGGAATGTCAGGAAGTCATGAGCCCTTTATCAACACAAAACACACAACTGGAAAATGGCCATTTTTCTACTTGTATAATTTATGCCATAAAATGTGATATAGGGCCCATCTCTATACTTTATTTGCCTATTTTACCGTCTTAAAATCCCACGATCCCTTCAAATGTGGAGGGTTTATATCTTCCTAAAAATTTAGGTAACCTTTTGCCCTTTTTAAACTTGTTCAGTAGATTTTATTGGGATTTAGTTACTGACTTTTTTTTTTCTCATTTTTAAATATTAGGGGTGTTTTAAACCCGAATTAAAAATTTCGTGCTATTTTTTTAAAAAAAAAACTTCTACTTTTATCCTGTTTCTACTTTATGATTGATTCTATCATTATTGACGATAGATTAAAAAAAAAAAAAAAAAAATCTTTTTATCTCCATAGTTCCAATGAAAAAAGGACTTTTCATGATCGATTATACTACTAGTCTCCCATGAGATCGTTCATAGAAGTGACATTGCTTGATCATTTGGTCACTTATTGACTTTCTCAAAATGTATTCAAACTTAGGGTATGTATTGTATTTTTGTTAGGGTTTACAAATTGATTCGATGTATTTTTTCATAGTAATTTTTGAGATTTCTAAATTGATGGCGATTGGAATGAAAGATGAATTGTAGATTTTAAGAGAATCAAAATTTT
Source organism: Benincasa hispida (assembly GCF_009727055.1). NCBI lineage: Eukaryota > Viridiplantae > Streptophyta > Magnoliopsida > Cucurbitales > Cucurbitaceae > Benincasa > Benincasa hispida. Next base: position 31,484,824 of record NC_052358.1, on the reverse strand, counting down.
TATGTAAGAGTTGTAGAAGGGTAGGGACATGAGAGCTTGTGAAGGAGAAGGGATGGATTTGGTGGTGGTGAATCTATTGTGTAGAATAAGTAATATGGGAAGTTAAGAAGAAGAATAAATCGTTTAGATTTTGGCCTAGTGATAGCATAAAAAAAAATGTGGTATCTTGCTCTGCTTAATTCGAGATTGTTCCTTGATTTTATGTGTTTCTTTTATGATTTTATAGGTAGAAAGCATCTAAGAGGTAGGACGGAGCATTAGTGACAAAATAGAGTTAAAAAAGGTTAAAACGAAGCTCAATTGCATTAATCGAAAAAGAAGATGTAAAAATTACAGAATTACCACTGAAGGCATGGTGCTGCAGCGTTAGCTTGACGCCACACTTGCCATCGAGAGGCAGAGAGCACCATTTTTGTGCAAAGTGAACAGCGTCGCGACGTTGACGCTCTGAAGTATCATTGCGTGCATATGTCCGTCAGTGTTGTGGCACCAACTCAATTAATATAAAAACACCATTTGCCATCAAGGATTTTTATCTATTCGACCCCAAACGATTTTCAGAGCTTTTCTCTCCATTTTCCTCTAGTTTTTTACCCTTCCATGTATCCGAACAATCCCTGCTCAATCTTCATGATGATTATAGGCTATGGAGGTAATTCTAACTTAGGCGTAGAGTGATTTTCCCCCTTTTTGCACACTTTTGAGATTTAGATCATTTTATAACAATTATTTATATGTCTTTCAATTCTCTCTTGTTATGAATGTTTATGATTGTATCGAGGGTGTTCAAATGACCCGACAACCCACCAAACTATCAAATCTAAATTGTAAGGGTTAGGTGGGTTCGTTGTAATTTTGGGCTGGATTGGATTGAATTTTTTATGTTTCTTTTGGTTACATTAATTAGAATTAGTCTAACCCAACCCGAATTTCTAATATTATTAAAAAAATTATAACTTATAAATATTGTAACTCATATATATTTTTATGGTGTTTATATGAAGTTTGTAATAGATATCTTGGATTTTGATATTTAACATTTGAGTTTTATGAAATTTTAATTATTAGTATGTGTTGTACACAAATTTAAGCATTTTAAGTTGATAAAAAAAATTAATAAAAAAAAGAAAAAAAATAACCCAACAACCTAAGTGGCAAAACGAAGGAGACTCATTAGCTTGTTATTTAATCAGACTTAATCGGTAAAAATTATTCAACAAGCTTTGGAAGGAATTCCAGGGGACCTTATGAAACTTAAAAATATGATCTTTCAGGAGAGGATACACGTTACACCACGATTTTGAATCAGAAGAGAGATTTCAAGAAATGGCAGATCTATTCACTATATCAATAACCGAGCCGGATCTGATTTATCATAAGGGATTTGCCTTTTCTATTGATATCTACGGATTGGATAAAAAATAATTCTTGCAACCCATCTCGAGGTTGTGTTGGGTTGGGTTGGAGACCCTATTTGGGGCATTCGGGTATCCAACCCGAACAATCCGAATTTTCGGATTGGTCCAAAAAATCTCCTCATTCCAGCCCATGTACACCACTAATTGTATCTCTATTTGAATATGTGTGATCATTAGCTAAAGCTAAATTTGCAATAGGTGACATTTAATTGTTTAGTAATCCACAAGTAACAATAGGTTAAATTAGCTTATAAGTTGTGAATTGATTTCAATGAACATTGATTAATTAGCCTAGGGAAGAATTACATTAAATACATTAGACGTTTCCTATTAGAAATTCATCTTAGCATAATTTTTAATCTTAATGTGGTTAGTCAACTAATTAGGTTACGTCTCATCTAATTAAATTGGCTAATTAGATAATTTGGACTCTCACCTAGTTTTTCTAGGTGAGTTGGCTAAGGTTAGATAATATAGGAATTATCTAGTGAATCTATGATCGAGTTACAAATTGGGAAATTAATTAGAAATCCTAAGCTAGATCATGTAATCATTTGAAATCATTCTCTCTTTTATTTTTCTTGTAATTTATTTTTTCTCGCAACCAACCAACTCAATACGAACCCCCTGGTTATCTCGGGCGGTAAACAATTTAATTGAGAAACTCAACAGTTTCCTAAATTCGACTCATGCTACCACTACTACATATTAGGTAGAAATGGTTAATTATTTGATCCGAAATTAGGCAAAAAATTATGCCGATCAAATTGGCGTCGTTGTCAAGTAGCCAAGTAGTTTCTCTTTTATAAGGTTTACGGTTCTTATGTTGTTCTTTGTTTTTCCTATATGTGTATGGCCCGATCCTCCCAAGATTCCAATTCGTTGTTGTATTTTGCAGAGTTAGGTAAGAAGAAGAGGGGACTAAGAAGAGAAGCAAAGGAACGAAGAGCTAGAAAAGAGCAAATGCGTGCATAAGGCACAGAAGAACTGGTGCATTAAGAATAAGAGCATTTTAAAGAAGAAAAAGAAAGGCTAACGATGGCACAACCAGAAGAGCGTCAATGAGGGACTCATCAACCCTGATTTAACGCAACAACCCCTTGCATTACCTACTATGATACCACAGGTAATTTTGAGCTTAAAATGTTGGGATGTATGCCTTAAAGCCTCGTAGTTAATCAATTATTTTAAGTAATGGTTGAATATTTTGTATATGAAATTATCCATTAAGAAAAGATCCAAGATTATTTTGTGTAACTTGAATAGTATGTGGTAGACATATAGGTGGATCATGTTCAAGTAATAATCTAAATGGTCTGTAGTATATGTATAAGGTTGGGTGTCTTATCATATGGTGATACTACAGATACAACCCACTTTGTAAATGTTACAAGAGTTGTAAGTTACAAATGATTTAATCCAAATCGTTTATATGAAGACATGCGAGTGAAGGTATCCTATACAAAGAGTTTGTATAAGACCAGACTACAAAATGATTAATCTCTCTTTATAACACTGTTGACTGAAGAGATTAACATTTCATAGGATGACCTTAGGTAATTCGACCTCAATCCTGAGTGAGTTATGAACTCCAATCTATGAGGTCAGTCCTTTGATTTGTATGATTGAGAGTGGCTTAACTCACCGACTCAATAAGCCTACCATTTTGGGGATTTATCCCAGTAGGGAGCTTGGAACATAGCTTCAAATGATGAAATTCACTCATTCTCATCTTTAGGGTAAGTAGATGAATTGCGCCTTAAGCGCTGACTCCAGATCTTTAACAATGAGGCTCCTCCCTCTCATTTGTCCGAAAGAGTTTTGTTTATGGTAGGACCATAAACAGGTTGTTCATTAGAGAATTAGTGGGACGTAAGGAGTAAGAGGTAATTACAGGGGTAAAATGGTAATTTGACCCATCTATAGTTATCAGCAATTCGTGAAGAGTTGACTTACTGATAATTGGTTATATCTGTGGACATGGAAATATATTTACAGTGCAAAGAGTGCAGCTGTAGGTCTTTAGTGGAGTGACCCAAAATTAATAAATGTTGATTAATTTAATTAAAGAGTTTAGTTAATTAATCTTATATAATTAGAGTTTCTAATCTATAGGTGCATTAGGTCCCATTGCTAGCTCACTAAGTAAACAAGGAATATTTAGTTTTGGAAGAATTTGAACTATTCAAATTATATGAAAATTTAAACTAAATGTATATGATACAATTAATATAATGTATGTAAATACATTATAACATATAGTTAATTTTGAAAAAGATTTAAAATTAAACTATATAATATGAAAGAATATTGTATTTGAGTAAGATTCAAATATTAAATAATATGAATGAGGTTCATATTATAACTATAGGTTAAACTTAATATGAACGGGATTCATATTAAAACTGTATGTTAAGTTTAAGTTTAATATGAATGAGATTCATATTAAAATTATAGGTTAAATTTAATGTGAATGAGATTCATATTAAAACTAAAGTAAGGAAAATATATTTAAATATAATACAAATGTAACACTAATTAAATATATGATTTTAATTAATTAATATTAATTAATTAGATTAATTAATATTACATATGTTTTAATTTAATAAATTAAATAAGATAATTCCCTTGCAGTTACGTGGTCGTTAATGTTGAGAGATTGAATCGGTTTTTGGGCTTTGGGCCCGATGATGGGATTGATATAGAGGTGATTTTAAAAATTCGGGAACCAAACGCACATATTCTTCAAAATTTGTAGTCTAAAAAATTATATTTTTTCCTAAATAAAAGAGTAAAAAGTAAAAAGTAATAACATATTATTTCTTGTTTTAACGTTAATATTTTATTGTTTAAAAAATTAGAAAAATAGTAAGTGTCAAGATGACCATGGTTGATGCGCAAATGTGGACAGAAAACATCTCAATGATTGCACGTGTTTAACGGTGAATTTGTAATTTAGAGAAGACGTAATGTGCAAACAATAAGATTTGAATACTAATGTGATACTTGCCACAATACATCCGATGTCTAAGTTAATAGGAGGTTCTTGATTATAACAAGAGTTTTATGGATGAGAATTTACTTACTTGTTAGAGAGTCATGATGGTGTTTGATGTATATAGGTCAAGTAGCCCAAAGTTTTTCCTTCTCCTTCCAGAATTTGGGCTCTTAAATACCAGATTGTTGCTCAACCTTTGATCTAGAGCCGTGAGCATGTGAATAGTACACCATTGGCCTGAATAAGCCCCATTCAACCTCATCGGCCTGCCCTACCTGAAAGGTGACTCTCGTGGGTCTCAACTTGTGGCTCGTCTAGCCTAAGGCCCATTTGAGTCTTCGTTCAGGTGTTTCATTCTCGGGGTCGTTCTTTTTGTTCTAGAGAAATTGAACCAAATGACTAAAACAGGGGTGGTGATTTGAAAAATGTCTCTATCTTTCCCTAAAAAATGTCTTAAGCTTAAAATTTGTTGTGTATCTGGGTGTATAGGAGTGTGTGTAATTTCGAATATGCCCTCCAACTACCATGTATCCCTTTTTGAATGCCTATTTTTTGATTTGGGTTGTTGGTCAAGACTCATGATGTATGTACGTACGTATACCACCTAAGAAGTAGATGAACAAAATAGGTTTAAATATTTTGTCATGGCACTGGCTGCGTCCATCAATGGGTGGAACCATTCGTTTAAAGAACAAGTATTTTAGCACTCTTCTTTCAATGTGCACACTTGATGGGAACAACCCAATTGTTCCACTTGCATTTCTTATAGTAGATTTAGAGAACGATGCATCATTGGGTTGGTTTTTCCAGAATTTGAAGTGAACCTGAAGATCTAGTTATAGTATTTGATGGGCATACTAGCATACCAAGACCGTTAGGAGTTCGTATGATTTTGTGTTTATCATTTACTTGCAAATCTTAAGGATAGACACAAGTCCAAATTGATTGATTATCCATTTGACATGTGCGTTAGGCCGTACATAGTTGCAGATTACGAATTTTACATGAGGCAGCTAGAACAAATAGTTCCAACAATAAGGTTAGAGTTGGAAGGTTTAGTGTTGCTTTTTTGATGTTTAATCTAAATTAATTAATTAATTTTTGTTGATAACAAACTTGAATTAATTTATTAATAATTTGAGTGTTTTGAATTGTCTATTGCGTAAAGCTTGAAACAACAGTCTCAAAGCAATTTGAATCACTTAAATTAGAGTTCTAACAAATAAAATATGACCGAAACAAGTTTAATGGAAAAACCTCAAGCTAATGAGGTGACATATTTTTTTCATCAGAGTGGACCAATTGAAAGGTGCCACTTGAATCATAGAATAAATGACACTGAACTTTTGATTTTTTGATTGATTTTAAAAGGAAAATGAATTTAATATTTATGTCTAACGGCTAGTTTTGAACACAATATGGGTTTTTGTTTTTGTTTTTTAATTTAATTTAAAAAGAAAAAGAATTTAATATTATTTTTTTTTGTGTCTAACGGCTAGTTAAGTTTAAATTTTCACTATTCATTTTTCTTTTACCAACATCTAATGGCCCAAATTAAATTTAGTTTTCACCTACCTCCTACTCTTTTTGAACTCTCCATCTTCTCTAAAAATTATGAAAACAATTATATTTTTTTACGATCCTTAAAACCATCGTTGCTATTCTCTCAAAGTTCTTAATTTTTGTTCTTTTCATCTTATTCTTGAGAGAGATTTATGTATTGTGAGGATTGATTTGTTGTGAGCTAAAACTTGTAAATCTACTATTCAAGAAAGTTTTTCTCTTCTCGTTCTTTGTTTCCAAATTCATTGTCGGAGTTGCTCTTGATCCTGAAAAAGAGTGGTTGTAATGGTTTGATCCTCAACCGTGGAAAGTATCGGTTTTATTCTTGCATTCGTAAAAGGAACGTTGTAGCAGTTCGACTAAGCCGTGGAAAGAATCAAAGACTTCTAGTGAATTACCCAAGAGGAGCTTGAAAAGTGGATATAGACGGATTGTGGCGAACTACTATAAAATTCTCAGGATCAATTTCTCTACCTTACTCCCATTTAATTTTGCAATTAATTTGTTATTATATTTTATTACTTAAAATTAATTGCTCATATTAGATTATTTTGATTGATTGTTCTTGAATTTCTATATCCATTATCAATCTTGTTATTAGAATCAAATTGGGTGCTTTAAAATAGTACCATTAATTTCTTGATTATTTTGGGTTGAATTTATTCTTTAAATTACTTATTAGCAAAAAGTTTGTTAATTTATTTATTTGTTCATCATTAAGTTAAATAAACTCTATTCAATCCCTCTAGGGTTGACATACCAATCCTATAGTTAGAGCATTTTAGATAGGCAATAGCGTCTTTTTGCACATGGGGATTTAGACAATATATCATGCTCACATGCGTGTGATGTATTGTCTCATAGGAACATTTCTTTCCAAGTCCTTTGCACATAAGTTTTATTCTCTTGCTAATATGAGTAGGGTAAACAATACATATATACAACCTGTAGGTAGTATTGATCAATTTTCGAGTAATAGTTTCTTTATATGAGAATTCAATTTCATCTCAAATTTCAAACGACCAGTTAGTAGGCTAAAAAAGAAAAAGTTATCTTATAGAAAAAGGGCATCAAGCATCAGATGTGGATATTGTGGTCAGAAGGGTCATAATTGTAAATTGTCACTAATCTAATATCGAGTTAATTATTTATGTGTAGTTGAGTAATCCAAATTTTTTAGTATCTATGTTCATTAGGGCATTACCTATTTCTTCCAATTTGTTATTAAAATATTATTTACATGGTATATTTGGTTTGTTCTTTTGATCCTTTATAATTACATACTTATGTTCACATGAGTCATATTGCAAATACATGCATAAATATTACATCAACATGAATTGATTTATTATGTTTAAGCAAAAGTTGTTGTTGTAGTTACAATAGAGTTTTAGATGAAGCGTACTAAACACTCGTGTACCTTGTATTTTGATACTCAATGTTGATTCAACACATACAATGTATTGGTAATTTAAAAATGCATAACATTTGTTTTTGTAATCTCGAGTTTGTTCTTATTGGGTGCTCTAAAGGATGCATATCATGATTCAAACTATTTTACTTGATGTTTTTCAACGTATTATATTTCCAGACACTTTTTATGGTGTTGGCATTATGAAGCTATGCAAGATTGATCAAATATGTTGGCATGTTCGGAACACCTCATGTAGCAGCATTTGCCCTATTAGCTTCAAAGACTTTGCGAAATACATATCAATAGAAACATATATGTATAGTGTTCCAAGCAGTATTAAGCACTATATGTATCTACCTTGACCTGTTTCACAATTCCTACAGATTCGATTATTTCCTTTTTTTTCTTGCAAAATAGCTGTTTTATGAATTCATAAATAACATTTAATTATAGTGCAGTAATTAGATGAGCATGATTATCTCCAAATTGTTTTGCCTTTTATGCTTTCTTTTTATACTCCTTGTATACGTTCTTTTCATTTATTGAACGGATTACATTATTGATTATGTTCTCCCTTATCAAAACTTCTATTTTTTTTTTATCCTTAGTTGATTACTTTAATTAGTTAGGTCAAGTTAAATTAGTATATATACCTTAGTTCCGTGGTTGTTGTCTGGTTGTCTGACAACTCTCTATCCTTACCTTGACTTTTTTTTTTGGGTTGCTACATTTGTTATTGACAAATGTGGTGGAGTAATGGAACAACTCCACTTGAAAATTGATTAGGAAGGTAAAATAGACAAATATTTTATAAGCATGTAATAACGGATGGATTTTATTAAAAAAATTTAATAAATGAAATCAAGTATTGTTAAATTATTCAATATAAATGTTATAGAGCAAATTTAAAGGTAGGGTCTTCTAGTTTGTAATAGTATTATACAAACATTTTATTTATTTAATAAAATATGAGATGTTTTATTTGACATTTAGTAGCATTAAACCTATAAACCAATAAACTAACATCCAAGGTTATCATCTGTAGCTTAAACATGTATGTAGAGACATACAGGTGGATCATGTTTAAATGATAACCTAAATGATCTGTAGTAGATAGATAAAGTTGGATACCTTATCCTGATGACACTACGAGTACGACCAACTTTGTAGATGAACAATTGTTGTAAAGTACTACAAATGATCTAATCCCGATCATTCATGTGGAGACATGTGGAAGTTATTCTATACAAAAGAAGTTTGTATAAGATCGGACAACGAAATGACTAGTCTCTTTATATATCAGCATTCATAATTGAGACTTACATTTCACCAGGATGACCATAGGTGACATGACCTGAATCCTGAGTGAGTTGTGAACTTCTGCTTATATAGGCAACCTTTTGATTTGTATGGGTGAGAGTGGCCAGATCGCCGACTCAATAAACCTACCATTTTAGGGATTCGTCTGATTGGGGAGCTGAGAACACAACTATACAAGACGGAATTCACTCCTTTTCCAACATCGGGAAAAGTAGATAAATTACTCTCTTAAAGGTTGATTTTGGGGATTGAACAATGTGGCGTCACCCTCTCTTGGCCGATGGGAATTTGGTCATAATTAGACTATGACTTATTGTTCATTAGAGGGATCAGTGATACTTAAGCAGTTAGATGTAACTATAGGGGCAAAATGATAATTTTGGCCTAGTTGTACTTACGAGTAATTTGTGAAGAGTCATCGCACTGTTGACTGGTTATATCCAATATACACACAAATATATCTGTAGTGTGAAGAGTGTAGCTATCGGTCTTTAGTGGAGTGTCTGATAGTTAATTGAATAATTTAATTAAAGAAATTTAATTAATTATTCAAGTATCATTGGAGCTCAAATTACAGGTCCATAAGGTCCTCCTTGTAACTTAACGGGGATTTAATGAGAACCAATTTTGGATTAATTTGAATTGTTTAAATTAATTGAGGAAATTAATTATATGTGATATAATAAATTTAAATTATTATTATAATGTATTTGATACATTATAATATAAAATTTATTTGAGAGGAAATAAATATTTGAATATAATTTAAATATTAATTATATGAATTAGATTCATATAATTGAATTTAATCATATAATTCATTCATATATATATATATATTAAAATTAATTAATGAATTATTAATTTTTTTAATCTTAGAGAGGGAAATAACTTTCTTCCCCTAATCTCTTTGGATTTGGTTCTTCTTCACAGTTTTTTTTAAGAAAATAGAGTGTGCTTTCTACGAAAAGATAGAACACAGAAAAACTCCAAAAAAAAAAAAAAAACATTCTCTTCTCTCAATCTCTCTCTCTCCCAAAACTCCAATAGCCCACACAACTTCTTGAATTCTCATCCTAGAGAATACAGAGGAAATTTTCGCGATGGTGTCCACAAAACTTTTGTTTTGAGGCATCCTTTTGATCATGACCGATTTGGAGAAGAGGATTCACATGAAGAGTGTTTTCTTTGAGGGTAAGGTCTTCTTGAAACCCTAATTTCATTTTCTATTTACTAAATGCATGTTGTAAATTTAATTTCATTGCATAATTTGTTTATGTATTTTGTGATTATGTGAAAACAAAAAATTGAGACGATCCACGTTTCCGCTTAGGACTTTCACAAGATCGTTTACAATTTTGGTTGAATCAGTTTGCAGTGCTTGTCCTTTATCAGCATCATCTTCATCGTCCTTTTTATATTTCATTCTTTGATTTATTTATTCTCCATCAACATCTTTTTTATATTTATTCTCTTCTTGCTCTTTATCCAATTCATCCAACTCCCCTAGTGAAGTCAGATGCCCCTTATTTATTAAAATAAAAGAAACAAACTAAAAGGTAAGGATTTATTGATCAACTTAGTCGTCTATGAACGTAATAAAATATTGTTGTCCATTCTAAGAAGTCGTAGGGAATGAACCACAAATGTCTGTATGCATTAGTTTTAAGATGTCTAAATGTCTGTTGATACCTAAATTTCTTACGTTTGTCTGTTTTCCCTTAATACATTCCACACAAACATAAAAATTACTTAAATCAAAGGAATCAAGAATTCCATCTAACACAAGTTTCTGAATTCTCTGTTTAGATGTGACCTAAATGCTTATGTCATAACATAGCGAAAGTCTCATTTAATTTACGCTCTGTACCACATGAATTAGATAACAAGATCTTGTTAAATGAAGCAAAAGAATCAAGTATATATAGATTATCAATTAAAGAACCAGTACCAATAAGTTTGGAAGTTTGAAAAATACTAACTTTATTATTTTCAAAAGAATAAGAAAAACCAAATTTGTCTAAACTGAAAATAGAAACTAAATTTTGTCTAAATGACGGTACAACAAAATTCTCATTTAGATCCGAATAATAACCAGTTTTTAAATGTAATCTAAAATTTCGAATAGCTTCAATTAGAACTGCTTTGTCATCGCCCACATAGATGAATCTTTCAGCATCACTTGGCGTCTGGCTCCACAGATAACCCTGCATTGATATACTTATGTGAATATTAGAACCAGAATCTACGCATCAAGTATCTGTAAGTACAGAAGCTAAATTAACTTTAGAACAAAACAAAGTAAAATTTTTCCTTCTTTACAAGCCACTTGGCGTATTTTGGACAATCTTTCTTGAACTAACTTCCTTTTTGGAAAAAAAACAAGGATTTTTAGTAACCTGTTTTTCCTTTTTTTTCCTCTTATTTTGTTAAGATGTCCCTTCAGCAATACCTGTAGATTTCCTTTTCTTCTTATCACAAGAGTCAGTTGCCAAATGAGCATTTGTTGTCATTTCTCTCTTAATCTTATATTCTTTTTGCACACATTGAGAGATCAGCTTATTAATACTTCATTTATCCTCCAGATATTATAGTTTATCTTAAACTGGGTGAATTGTGTAGGAAGAAAAATAAGTACGTGATATATGAGTAAGTTTTCATTTATCTTGATATCAAGTGCCTTTAATTTACATGCGAGATTGGACATTTCTATAATATACTCCTCTATGTTCCCATTGTCCTTATGCCTCATGGAAGTTAAAGAAGTCAAAAGACACTTACTTCTCCCTTTTCATTTTTAGCAAAATATTTCTCAATTTGAGAAGGAACTTATTGGCATTTTCACTTCCCGTGATAGAGGCTCGAAAAGACTTCGGAATGGAATGCCTAATAATCATCAGACACATACGATTTGACCGTTCCCACTTCTCTATATTAGCCGTTTTAGGTTGTTCTTTAGTAGAAGTAGGTTTATCGGTTCTTAATGCAAAATCCAAATCCATACACTCTAGAAGTATCTCTAGGCTTTCCTTCCAAATCTTGAAGTTCAATCCATTCAACTTTGGGATTGAACTCAAATTTCCAAACATTTGAGTAAGACCAACTGAAACAATAAACAATAAAACATATACTCACAAATAAAATATAACAAAATAATTTCACATATGTGGTGTACCCCTTTTAACAAGATACCTAGCACAACATTGATGCCCAGCTTTTGGGCAAAACACCAATTGCAGATGATACTCTCAATGCAATAATCAAAGTACTAATAATAAACTTGGTAAAAAAATAGCATTTTTTTGGACCGACTATTTCTCACACGAGCAATCCTTATAATTGTCACATACTCATTACCACATGCATGTCCAACAATTTGGCCAAATAATTATCTAAGGCCGATAATTATCCGCATAAATTCATGAATATGCACATCTTGTATTTTAGAATTAAACTAATCTAGATAACAGACTTTTGTAACATACTATTTTAACTAATCCAATCTAAAATATAAAACACAATATTATAACAATATTATTGTACAAAAATAATGGGAAAAGACCAAATAGTCTTTACCAAAATTCACCCAATAATTGCATACACATAATACAATTAAAGCAACATAAACAAGTGAATATCACTAAATATCATTAATCAAATTTATAGTTAAATTCATCAAAATATCAATCAAGTTTAAATTTAAATTCACCAAAATATCAATCAAATTTAAATTTCAACCATAACATTATCAATTAATCTTGAATCCACAACCTGATCAATTAATATTGAATCCACAACATGATTAATCAAATTTAACTTAAATCCATAAATGATTAATCAAAATTAAACCAAATTTACAAGATTATCAATCAAATAGAACTTAGATGCATACAACCATCAATCAATTGCAAATTAAATAGGAATTATCGACATGATTGATCAAATTCGATCGATTTATTCTTGAGAAATACACAAGATTTATGATCAATTAAAAAAGACACAGAATTGAACATTAATTAGCTCATAAATTATAATTTCCTTATTTTTCCACTGTGATCTCATTATTTATTACATTAATAATCACTATAAAAGACAGAAAAAAAATTATATCCTCAGTCCACCCTTAGATATATATATGAAGTTGTGTACTGAATTCATCTGACTGCAAGAAACTAAGCCTACGACTGGCGAGACTTGCGACCGTAGTATTGATGGTGCTCTACCGGCCAGACTTTCAATTGTACTCATGTATTTAGGGGTGATCATCAACCGATTGGGGTCGATTTTCCGACTAGACCGACATTGAACCGACCAGAATCAATTTGGAATCTGACCAAACCAGTCCCGACTGTCAACTGAGCAGAAACACAGTCGGTCAGTTTGGTTGGTTTTTTCATTTTCCTTTTTTTAATTATATTTGTTTATTAAAATTCTTAGAAAAATTGCTCTTAAGTAAAAGTTATATTTAGTTATAAATCATTATCGTATTTTTTTAATACAAATAAAAAATCAACTATTTATTAACAATTCAAGATACTATTCACATTTTAATACTTATGGAATAGATGTATTAAAAATAAAATATTGATATGATTTGATTTAAAATCCTTAATATTTAAGGATTAACATGTCCATTGTTTGAGATTGTGTTCGCTTCACTTAATTGCTTAAAGAACCCCTAATATATATTACATATATATTTGAAAATAAACTAATATGAAAGTCGAGAGTGTACGTCACAAATAGAAATGTCACATGACACATAGTCACATACAATCAAATTAGAAATTACAATATAAAGTTAGTTGTCAAATACAACCAAATTACAATAAGACATAAAGTCAATTGTCAAATACAACCAAATTACAATAAAATCAAATGATAAATACTTAATCGGTAACTGACAACTTTTCAAAATATGAAAGGTCTTGAATCTTTTTTTTATTGTCCATAACCGCTCTGAATCCTATATAATTAAGATTAAGAAGAGAAAGACCACCTCATTAAGATTTTAAACTAACAAGTTACAACTACAAAATACAAATGAATAAAGTTTAAAGTTAAATAATTGAATAAATACCTTCTTCAAATAATGAAGCTTCTTCCACGTTATGTTGAACTTCAAGATCTATTGGACCTGAATTTAGCCAATTTTGAGTATAAATGAGAGCCTCCACTGTTTTCGGAGTCAATGAACAATGTGATGAATCAACAACACGTCCTCATGTACTAAAAGTTGACTCAGACGCTATAGTAGATACTGGAATTGCCAAAATATCTCTAGCCATACGACTAAAAACCTCAAACCGATGACTGTTCATCTTCCACCATTGAAGTATGTCAAAATCACCTTCATTCTTAACATTAGCTTCCAACAAATAAATATCAATCTCTAACCCCTGTTCGAAAGGTGTAGTCTCATTGCCTTCAAAATCCATATCAATTGTATCATAGACAAAGTCTTTACCCACATTTTCAGTTGGATCACAATCAATCATGGTCTCTGAGGCTGAGACAATTGGTGTATTAGTAGTACTATTCCCAATCCCACTCCCCCTCCCACTCTGAGTAGTACTATACTCATGAAAGAGAGTTTACAACATTGCTCCACTACATTTCCCATAGATTTGGGAACCTCTGGCCCCAAAAAAAAAAAAAAAAAAAAAAAATTTAAGGCAAAAAGATACAAACCTTAACTCTTTTTGAGGATCTAGCACAATAACAACATACAACAATAGATTATTTTTTTCATTGTTCCCCCAATACTTCTCAAATTTGGCCTTCATGTTATTGGCCATTCCAACTAGCATTGCATTTGCACTACCAATATTCAAACGTATACAATTCTGAACCATTGTAATCTGATGAAAAACCATATTCAAAGTGGTGTACAAAGACCCTGAAATTTTCAACGTCACATCATAAAAGACCTTTAAAAACCTAATCAACATCTTAGCATTTGTCCAATCTTCTTTATTTGGTGACAAATCGTGTCTATAAGAAGCATCTTCATCTTCTAATCTATCAAAAGCCTTTTCAAACCTCACAGCTCCTCAAGCATCAAATATGTAGAGTTCCATCTAGTGGGAACATCAAGACATACATAACTCTTACAAGAAATTTTTTCAATTTCAATGCACTTTTTAAATTTCAAAAAATGTGCAAAAGAAGATCTTCTAAATCGTACAACATATCGAATCCTTTCAATGCAATCATTATGTTCATTAAAATCATCACATATTATGAGATTTAATATATGAGCACAACAACGAACATGCAGAAATTCTCCACCAAACAATAATCCCTTATTAAATCTTTTCAGAAGATAAGCAATGGCAGTATCATTCAAACTTGCATTATCAACCATTAAAGTCATTACCCTTTCAATGCCCCAATCCTTCAAATTCTTTTCAATGGTTTTACCAATAACATCACCTTTATGATTCTCAATTGGACAAAAACTAAGTATCCTTATATGTAATCTCCAATCAAAATCTATGAAATTGACAGTTAGTACCATGTAATTTATATTTTGTCTTGATGTCCAACAATCCGTAGTGAGAGAAACTTTATACTTCTTGTTAACAAACATGTATTTCAAACGCTTTTTCTCATTAACATACAACTTAAGCACATCTGTAGCCACAGTAAACCGAGATGGAACAACAAATCTAGGTTGACTTGCACATGTTAATCTATCGACAAATTTCTTAAATCCTTTACCCTCCACAAACTTGAATGGCAATTCATCAACAATTACCATTTCAACCAACGCTTCCCGAAAACTCTCTAAACTATATGACTCACATACAAGTTGCGACATATTATCCCCAACATTGTTTTTGTCTTTAATTTTGAAAGCTAATGTCATTTGGGTTAGATCTCTTTTTCTAGTAAGGGTATTTTTTACAATTTTTCAAATGATTCTTCATAGTTTCAGTACTATTACGTTTAGAATGACATGCATAGACAACTCTATAATACTTATATTGAGCATGAGGGTCTTTAGGATCACCTTTTAGCCTCTCAAAATGATCCCAAATCATGGATTTTTTCACAACCTTCCTTCTTTTTGGTGGATTTGGAACATCTGATGTCTCATTTGCTGAATCAACATCAACGATATTTATATTGGCATCCCGTTTTTGTATCTCGTTCATTTTTTGAAGCATCAGTTGGAGTTCCATCAAATTCCATATCCGTTGAATCCATGTAGCTGAACCACACCATGTCAAACGTCAATATCATACAATTCACAAAAACTCAAATTATTTCAGCTTTACAAAAACTCGAGTCTCAAAGTATTTACAAAAACTCAGATACCCATACCCTTACTTATCACCTTATGCATAAAACATGAGCCAATAAGGAATTCGTGCCAGAACACACAATACCTCAATAGGTTTCACAAATGACTCATAAGAGATAATAAGGGGAGTAACAATGTCTCTAATCCTCATGTACACTACCTTACCTCAGTAGAAGAACAACCAACACTAATCCCCAATTTCTTACATAAATGTAAACTTTCAATACAAGAGACTAAGCAACTCAAATTTGTTAAAATTGTGAACTAAACAATAAATTAGCAATATTAAACACTAAACAGAACTCTATCCATAACATTTTTCAGAACTCGACAACATTTTATGAACACTGACCAAATATAAAATGACCCTTTTATGAACTCAACAACATTTTTCAAAACTCATCAAACCCAAACCGGTCGAAGTGGGTATTTATATTTTATTTTATTATATATGGAATAGTTTATAACACTGACCAAAAATAAAATGACCCTTTTATGGAATCGTTCAACCCAACGGTACGGATTACAGACCTGCAGGCAATCGTTTATATTTATAACACTGACCAAGAAGAAGAGAACGATACAGAACTGCAAGTAACGACCGGCTGAACGTTCGCTGAAGTTTGTCTGAATGAAGAGGAAGAAGATTGCTGAAGTTTATCTGAACGAAGAGGAAAAAGATGACCGACTGAAATCGTTCAACCCAACGGACAGATTACGGAAGAAGATGACCGGTTGAAATCGTTCAACCCAAGAGGAAAAAGTTTGTCTGAACGAAGAGGATGGATTACGGAACGAAGAAGGAAGAACGATCGTTGAAGAAGATGCTGAACGAAGAAGATGGCTAAAGTCTGAACGAAGAGGACGAAGATCTGGCGCTATGGATGGAAGAATGGAAGAAGAAGTTGAAGATCCCTAAATTTTTAAAATACCACTTTATATATATATATATATTTTAAATAATAGGTCGGTCGGGTCAGGTAATAACTCGCTCCAATCGCCGCTACAATCCATTTTAAAAACCGACATCGACCGCTTCTGTATGCTTTTCCAACCGTTCGACTCCATTTCGGCCGGTTTGGGTCGGTCGTGTCGGTTTTTCGGTCTAACATACTCACCCCTACGTAATATGCATAATCTGTGCATATCTTTTTAAAAAATTCTTTTATTTCTTTAATCAAACTTTAAAAGAAACCAAAATTGAATCAAATCTCAATAGAAAACAAACTTAAACCAACAATATAACATAAAATTCATGCTCTAATACCACTTGTTAGCATAAATACTTTATATCTATATTAAATAAATTAGTCGTAGGATCATTCATTCCAAATTGTCAAGAATAAATAATATATCGGATTCCATTGAGATTAATGATAACTTCAAGATGACGTGGTTTTAAGATATAGTTTTTCTCAACCAAAACTTCGAATGCTCTTAGTGGAATTCCCTCAAGATGGGATTAGTGTTTATTGTTTTGGTATATATTGGGACCATAGCGCCAAAGTTTCTTTATATACTAGTTCAATTAGGGTTACCATTAAAAATAATTAACTAGGAATAAGCTTCTACCATTAAGTCCATAATCCAAGGCCTTAATTAGTTAGATCGTCCAATCTAATAAAATAACTCAGTGTATAAAATATTGATCCACATACATAAGTCATACTTTAATTATACGTATTATTATTATTTAAATACGTCTAACCGTCCCTTTATTGTATTTGTTAATTTGAACCTTATTGAGTTCAAATCTACCCCTAATAATTACAATAACTTTTAATTAAAAAATGCACAATAATTTATATAATTATCCTTAGACAATTTTGAACCCCTAGAGAATAACCTAACTCAACTTCCTTTATAAATATATCGCTTCATATGAGACAACTTAAATCATACATTCAAACTCTATAACTTTTATGTTCTTTCACTCTTTGACTTAAGGATCAGAATGTGTATGACAAGCACCATATCAGTGTGTAGGATTTTTTCTTTTAGAGGCTACATTATTCTCCCCTTCACATATATTCATCGCGTTAAATTAATAGACACAATAATTTTTAACTAAAATAATAATAATAATATAATATAATTTGATATGAACTATTTGGTATGTTCATGACTCGTACTGATCATCCATCCAACACAGGAACAACAAAGTCACGTGATAAAACTGAAAATAGAAGCCACGGATAATCTTGAAAAATAAAAATTCCGAAAATTAAAAAAGGGACAATTTTAAATAAGCCTTAAATTAAGGGTCCAATCTTTATTCCAGGAAGGTAATTACATTACGTTATAAACACAAAGCCCAAGCCCATTGATGTATGTGGTGTGTGGTCCATGATTTTCATTATTATTAATTATTATTATTATTTGAAACGTATGCGACGGTCGTGGACACGTGCTGCACATGCACCTTCATTCTTGCCAATTAATCGGTGTCCGGTGCCGGTCCGGTCAATCACCGGCCGCCACCGACCCTCCCTCCACCGTCAAGATCTTCCCACTCCCCGGAATCCTTATCTTACGGTTCATATTCCTTCCTATATCCACTGTGCTGTGCTTTCATAGGATACAAAATTATTAATTTATTTTTCCACGTGTCGTGGACCCCACTGGCACCTCTATCACTGACACGCATCCATATATGATTTCTTTCCTTCTTTAAATATGATACTCCCTACGTAATCAATCAAAAAAATTATTTTTTCCTTTTGATCCACAATCTGATCATTAATAATTAATAAATAACATAAAAACTCAACCTTTTTCTTTATCATGTCTAATCATTTATTTTCCACCCATCTTAAAAGGGTTCGTAATATTATAACCCAATTTTCACTTCATGTATTATTAAAATTCGAATACCCTATACCTTTTGGTAAAGATATGTAGTTTCAATTCTACATGTACTATCTTTAAAAAAATTAAATAGCAATTATATGATAAAAGCATCGTTTATATTATTATTATTATTAGGTACAAACAAAGTCTCGTATTAGTTAGAAAAAAAACGAATAATAGTATATAAATGAAGAAAATTATTTTTTATCTTTCAAGATCTTTTAAGTTGTTCCAAAATCAAAACCATGAGAAAGTTTCGAGTTATTATAAAGTAACCCAATAGATAGAGACATCACAATAGATAAAGACACAAACTATCAATTAATTATCATCCTTAAAGTTATTAGGTCAATCTATTATCCTACCAATATTAGAAAGATGTATTTTTTATTTATTTATCTATTTTTTAAAATGAATTTAGTTTAACTGATATAAATATGAAATATTTTTCTTACGTTATTTATGTTTGAATTTCTCATTATCTTATAAAAAAGATGTCTTTATTTAGTATAATAATTATGAAAATAAAATATTGAATATCTAACTTAGAAAAACGCATGTCATTTAGCACTTTTAAGTTCACTTTCCCTATAAAAGGAATGTCTTAAATGAGTAGTATGAAAATTAAAATGATATTTTTGAAGAAATCATAGGCACAAAGAAGTGAAACCATTTTGCATGAATGGGAAATTTTTTGAACATGATTTTATTCGTTTTCTTCTCTCTATACATGACGTGACATAATGACAACGAAATATGCTCTTTTTTATCATAATTTTTTTAGGTAAATTACAAAATCCAACATAAAATAGTTAAATTTATTTTCTATACGTTTATAAAAATTGAGTCCTTAAATTTGTATAAATATTAAAATTAAACAATGAAACTTATATAATTATAAAATTATCATAATTTTATAAATTTGAGAATTCAATTTTTATCATTTCAAGGTCTAATTTATACAATTATTATAAATTTGGGGTCCAATTCTCACACTTGTAGAAGTTTGATGATCAAATTTTTACAATTAAGAGTTGGAGGGTGTAATTATAACTACCACCATGCTTCTAGATGATTTTTGTAATTTCAATTTTATTTTATGTATTTTCAAATATCCAATTTTAGTTTTTATACTTTCAGGAAATCTAAAATTTAATCCCTACTATATGTTTATCGTTGATCTTTTCATTTTTTTATTTATTATTCATTAGCATTTTTAATCTAAATCCAAAAGAATATTCACATATTAATTTTCTTACATAAAAATTATTATTATTAATTATCTAATCAATATAAATATAAATTAATAGTCATTGTGAAAATAACAATCAGACCTAAAATATTTGGCAAATATAACACTATGTAAGAGAATGTGCATATATAGTAGATTATGTTTTCGAAGTCTATCATTGAAAGAACATATTAATAGTAAGAACCTATTAACGATAGTCTATATATTTTGCTATTTTTTTAGAAATATTACTATACAATTTAATTATTATATCTGGAGCAACTAAATAATTGAATAAATCTAAAAATACATGGATTTAACTAAAAAAAAGATGAAGGGAGGAAGAAAATAGTGTTTGGGTGAGTGAGGAAATATAAAGAAGAAGCGTGTGGTAGACGAGAAGTGAGAAGCGCGTGAGGAGGAATGGAGTTTAGAGACAGTAAGGTAAGGCAAAGCATAGAAGTGCGAAAGAGAGAAAGAGGAAATGATCAAATGAATCAAAACCCCAAACTCTCTCATTCTCAACAACGCTTTCTTTCTTTCATTCATTCAGTTTCATCCATTTTCACTTTTCCTTCTTCTCTCCTTCCCCTTCAATCTCTGTTTCTGAATCAAATGTCCTGACCACAACAGACAACAAACAACAACAAGGTCAGTTTCAACTTCTTCAATTTCTACTTTTTTTTTTTTTTAAAAAAAAAAATTTCTATATGACCTGAAGAATTTCCTCTTTCAAATTTTTTTTATGGGATTTCATTTTTCTTCTTCTTCTTCTTGTTGGGTTTCCGAATTTTTAGGTTTTCTGAAATTCGGGAGGACTTGATAGGGAGATGAACAAGGAACAGCGACCTGAACCTCTTGATTTCTTCATTTGGACTGTTGAGGTACTTCATTTTGGATCTTTTCTGCTAAGATCTTAAACTTCAATTCTTTATTCTTTGGCTTTCTACTTGAAAATCTGAATGATTATGTTATGTCTTAACAGTGTTGGTCTGGGGAGTTTGAAATTGATGGCTAACCTTTTTCATTGATTACTTACTTCAATTATTTGATCGTCATACACTGTTGATACCTTTTTTCCCTTTTTTTTCCCCTGCGTATTAATGGTAACGTGTGATTACTGGATCAATGGGGTTTTGTTAAGATTAGGATTTTAGTATTTTGTTAGTCACTGAAGACTTTCAAAGTAATTGTAAATAGTGAAATGAAATAATTGAATTCATCGCCAGTCCCTATTGTTAATATAGGAGCTTGATTCTCAAATATCACTTCCTGGAATTCATATATACAGGCAAAGATCTGTTTATTGCACCAGGATTTGTTTTCCTTACTATTTGGAATTTTGGACTTTACCTTTTCATACTTCCATCTTCTTCTTTACTTTTCTCTTTCTAGTTTTGAACTTCGTAGTTAGTTTGAACTCTCCTAAATTTGATTCCTAAAAATTTCGAATATAAGAAACCATATTTGATGGAACTAAAAAATTTATATTGGCAATGTCATACTGTTTCTATGTGCTCCGTTTTCAGCATCCTTTCAAGTTGGAGTGTTTATGTGTGGCACTGCTTATCTTGATACTTGTGTAATTTTCTGGTACTTTATCTTGCCGATATTGTTTAATTCTTATTATTTGGGTAGGAGAAGATATTCTTACATGGAAAAAAAAAGATATTTTCAACATTTGGATTATACATCATATTACATCTCGCGGGCTAAAATTTTAACAGAATGTAATAAAAATTGTTTTATAATATGCCTCCTGCATGCCTATTACAACGTTTTTTTCCCCCTTAGGATGTTGGTTTGTGGTTGGAAGAGATAAATCTTGGAAGCTATCGCCAGATTTTTAAAGAAAATGGGGTCAATGGGGAGTATCTTGAAGGCATGTCTATGTTCACAACTGAACAGATTCTAAGGTTTATCAGACGATGCCATATGAAATGGGGAGACTTCATCACACTTTGTAAGGAACTCCGACGAATTAAAGGTCTGTGTGCAAGACAATTTTTCTTCTCCTTTTAATTCAAATTTTTTGGAAAAAAGAATTTCAGGGCTGTCTTTGCTGCTATCATCGAATATTTTAGAAACTCCTGAATATGATTCATAATTAATTAAATTCTAAAACAAAACTAAATGCACCAAATCTAACTAACTGTATGTGAATTGGCATATTTTACAATGAAGTTATAGTAAGCCATTTTCTGGAACCTTCTTCAATGCCTCTCATCTTTTCTTTTTACTCTCCATTTTAAGCAGTCTGTATTTATCTTTAAAAGTTTGGAGGTGTAGATTCATCTATTTAACTCCTTATTTGATTTGATTGCAATCTCCCGTTGTCATTAGCATGTTTCTGATAGAGGTAGTTGAGAAATTGATGCACACTCCTATTGTTATGCTAAGAGGAGGTTTGAGATAACTTTTGAGGGTAGGCATCCTACTGCCCTCTTTTTATTCTTTAAATATCTTTAGAGGAAATATTAGACTAGTAATTTTTCTTAGTGAGAAACTGAGCTTTTATTGAGAGAAACGAAATAATGTATACCGGCATACTCATACAAGAAAACAAAGTCTATAAAAAAAGGAGTTTAAATGCTAACTGAAGAAATAGACTCCCAAATCAAAGCATTAGACTATTTTAAGGTGCTTTTAAGTATTTTTAGAATTTTCAAAATCACATTCAACTTTGTTCTTAATTCCAATGCAATAACCTGATCTATATGTCTGCTTTAACTTTGCTTTTGAAACATTAGAACTTTCAGAATCGCCATTTCAAAAGCAAACCTACCCTAACTATGTATATGTCTGCTTTTCCAGTTGAAATTAAGATCATGCTGTTTATTCTTTAAGTTATGTACTTCCAGTGGCTTGCTTGAAAGGGGAGCAAAAGGTACGTCGGCCATGGTGGGCACCATCATGCCTCTCTATGGTGTTTCTCAAGGTGGCTAAGCGTAACAGACAATCTCGAGTTGTTTCCTTGAAGCTGGAACCATAGAGAAGCGAGGTCATCTTATTTGTATGCGCTCATGTATTTCCTTTTATGCGTGAAGAATATAAAGGTAGGGAAGAAACATATTAGTTAATCCTTTTCTAAAATTTTAATCAG
The DNA here is from genome assembly GCF_009727055.1 of Benincasa hispida. Lineage (NCBI taxonomy): Eukaryota > Viridiplantae > Streptophyta > Magnoliopsida > Cucurbitales > Cucurbitaceae > Benincasa > Benincasa hispida. The sequence continues at coordinate 31,461,615 of NC_052358.1, read as the reverse complement.
TCAATATCACCCGTTTTTTTCCTCCTTTGTTTAGAACTATGTCTATATACAAGGTTTATGTGTTCAGTTTGGCAATCCGCTTGAGGAAAAACAATGAAGCAACCAAGATCTTGTTGCAAATTATACAAGTTTTGCTCTTTTTCCCTCACTAACTCTTCAAACATGTATTTACTTTCAACATTCTGTTTCATGATGACTTTGATTTAGCATTCTTGAGTAAGAATTATGCCTGTTTGTAGTCGAATCATGTTTTCTCCTCTAGTTTAGGACAGTCCTTTTTTGGGTGGGGTTTCTTATTATGGTATAGGATAGTGGTAGAAGCTTGCGAGTTTCGGAGCTTACATTGGACACTACTTATTGTTTGTACATTGAACTGATAGTGCAAAAGGATACATTTAATATCTTTGGCACTCACATCCACAAACCCACATGGAAGACAAGCGACATTATTCGATCATCTTCTTCCAAGAACTGCAAAGTAGGAGATAGAATAGAAAGTTTCCATTTAAATCCCACCAAGACCTCACTTCCCATTGTTTCAGGTGAACTTTCCTCTTCTTCCATGATCTGGAAGGTTGGTAATTCAGTTTCTTATCCCAATATGCAATGGAAGTTGCGTATTATTTATTAGATTCTGTTCCAATCATCAACTTCTGGTGATTGGAAAGGTCATCTGATTCACTCAATTCAGAAATGGACAACCCACATGGTCAGCTTAGCTAATAGACAAAAGCCATATAATAAAGAAAATTGGAGCAGGTGAAAAACCGACCAATCATGAACATGGGGACCCTCTTTCTAATAGAGTCTAATCGAGTACTTTTCTTACCAAATCCCTTTCAAGTATAAAGAACAATCGTTAGTTACAAGAACAACCATCCCTCTAGTGTTTGTCATTGCTTCACTCTTAACTGGTGCTCGAAACAAAGTTCTTATCTCGTCCGTCGATCTCTCAGGATGGTAATTGTGCTCTATTCATTGAGAATCTACTTATATTGATTTGATAACATTCATGGATATCTTATCATTGATTTATCGCTACCCCTTTGCAATTGGATGTAATTACATTCTTATTCTAAACTTGTTACTAGCCGTATTGTTATTTATTTCGATGGAGCAAAATCCATATGAACCTTTTTTGTAATATTTGTACAAGAGTCGCAAACCATTTTAGGTCATTGGAATGATGCAAATGGTGGAAAGGAATTTTCCTCGGAAGGTAGAATGCGATTTCATTTTTTGGTAGTTCATGTAAACATTGATTTTTAACGTAATAATGTTCTCTAATTAGTTCTTAATATTGGAGGTTATTGGGAATATTTTGTGCATAAACAATTTCAAAGGCCATCTATGTACTTGACAATCACTATTTATTATAGTGGGGTTTATTGGAAAGGGCTAGTTGCATAAATGACTATCATATCCAAAATATTTATAAGTAGTACAAGGATAAAACAATTGATCAGATATTGTATTTACTTAAAAAGCTCTAATTTTTTGTGAGCCCACCAAATGAAACTAACAAATTTCAAATTTCCTATTTTTGCTTGCTTTTCTTTTCGATTTTTTCAAATAGGAAGTTATCATCGACGACACTTATTATAGTCTTATAAGTGATTATCACTAATAGACTTTTATCAACTAGAATCAATCTTGAAATATTAACATTTAAGGTTTTTAGTAGTTATTGATAATTAGTTATCAATTTTGAAAGAAAATTGTAAGCTATTGGTGGTTATCACTTAAAAGCTATTAATTGTTATCTTCTGATAGACTTTCATCAATGAAAATCAATCTTGAAATATTAACGCTCAAGGCTTTCAGTGACCATTATTGATAAACTTCTATTGCTAGTAATCAACTTTGAAAGAAAATTGGGAAGTTGTTAGTGGTCATTGCTTTTAAGCTACTAGTTGTGGACTTTTGTTAGTGGCTATCAATTTTGAAAATATATCATTGATTATTAGCTAAGTTGTTGAGGTTCAAACAACGCTCTCCACTTATACTTCATTTTGTGTTGGTTTTTCTGTCCATGATGATGATTAATTATGAATCTTTGATTATTATTATTAATGTTCAAAGACTAACACTTAAAGTTATAAGTTATAATAGTTTATCAATGAGAAGTCTATAAGTGACTATCAATGAGAAGTCTACAAGGAACTATCATTGGTATCTATATTCTAAATTATATACGTCATAAATATCACTGATATCTATCTTAGTTATATCATTAATATCATCGATATATGGATATTACCTAAGTTCTATTTTTGTTATCACATATACTACTTATATCACTCATATCATGGTTGTCAGTGATAGTTTCTATGACTGATAACATGTTATAAGTAATAACTTATATCACTAATAACTAGATCATTCCTTTTCTACCATCAAATAACATGCCAGTGATCTCACCGATATTATGCTAACATGCTATCAGTAATAACGTTTGAGCATCCCATTTACGTTTTGATTCTAGATTCAACTCTATTAATTGAAAGAAATTTGCAAAGGGTGCCCATTCGACAATATAATTTTGTGCGCATATCTTCTAAATTTCAGATTTTGTAGATATGACAAAATTTATTTTGTTTATCCATTATTCCTAAATTACCTTATAACAGATTTAGCGTTCTTCTTATTATCTTTCTTCTTCTGCATTTTTAAACTGTTTGTTCCCTTTCTTCATCGTTCCGTAGGACTCTTCTCTATCATTTGCTTGAATTTTTTTTATTTCATTCTTGAAGGTTTTTCTATTCTTCTTTAGCAATTTTGTACTATAAATTCATGTCACTGGTTGTGGACACAAAATTCTTTTCAGGTAAGACTTCTATTTAGTATTTTTTCTCTGCCCGAAACAAACTCAGTTCACTCCAAAAATCATCAAATGTTTTCCAGTGGAAAATGCACTATAAATTGAACTCTCTGCTTGTTTTTCTTAGAGTTTATTGACAATCTGGTTTGGGTCTTGAACAGCGTTGGTATCGTTAATATTAAAAATCAAAAGTTCTGGACGACATAAAATCGCTCTTCCACCCCTCCCCATATATATATTTTTTTGGATTTTTTCATTAATTTTGAGTGATACCTAAAACTCGTAGATAGAAAAGGTAAATAATTGATTGTCATTAATAAAGAATTATGAATGTTATTTAAATAAATGTTCATGATATTGTATTTGTTTTGTCTTAACAACCTTAAATTCAATAAACTAATATCTTAGATTATCTTATGAGTCTTGAACTATATGTGAAGACTATGGGGATCAATGTTCAAGATACAGTTTAGAGGGTTTATAGTATAGAGATAAGACTAGGTATCTTATCCTTGTGACACTATATATATGACTCACTTTGTATTTGATACAAACGCAATGATCCAATGTGTTCGCGTAGGTGACATACGAGTAAAGGTATCCTATGCAATGAGTTTACATAAGACAGGTCCACGAAACAGTAACCATTAGATGTAACTCTGTTGACTAGTTAGGTTCCTACTTCAATAGCATGACCTAGGCAACTTAATCTTAATCCTGAGTGAATTATGAATTCCTGTTCACGAGAGATTGTCCTTTGATTTGTATGGGTGAGAGCGGCCAATTCACCGACTCAATGTCTACTATTTTGGAAACAAGACCGAGTGGGAGAATATAATAATACAGGATGGATTTCACTTCTTCCCGACTATAGGGTAAGTAGATGAGTGTTGATCTCTTAAATGTTGTCTCCATAACTTGAATAAAGGGTCCTACCCTCTCACTAGCCCGAGGGTTTTTTTTTTTTGTTTAATGGTTGGACCATAAACATGTTGTTCATTAGAGGAGCATTGATACTTAAAAGGATAAAGAAGTAACATAGAGGTAAATCGGTAATTTTGACCTAGTTGATGTTACGAACATTTGTGAAGGACTAACTTGCTATTATTGATCTTTAGTAAAGGGTACCCACAGTTAACGAATATGATTAATGTGGTTAATGAATTTAGCAAATTAATCTCATATCGTTAGAGTACATGTAGGTTCATGAGATCCCCTTTCTAACTCGTAAAGGGTATTGAGGTAGTTTTGTCTTAAATAGAGTTTGAAATGTTCAAATTCACTTAGGGAAATAGTATAATGTACAATGCATTATAATATAAAATTTATATTTTAATTAAACTGTATAATATAAATTTGATTTTAGATATGATTCAAAATTAATTTTTGAGAGAATTAAATATTTGAAGCAGTTCAAATCTTAATTCAATATGAATTAAATTCATATCAAAACTATAGATTAAAATTATTTCGTATTAGATGCACATTAAAATTATAGGTTATGATAGAAATACAATTGAATATGATTTAAACGTAGGTTAAATTGAATATTAAATATCTAATCATGTAATCAATTAATTAGAGAATTAACTGATTATTTAATTTAATTTAATCTAATTTAATTGAATTAAAACTAAAGGTTATGTGATAGAGGTTCATTTAAATATGATTTAAATGAAATTATTGATTAAATTAGATTAAATTAATTATTAATTATTTGATTTTATTAAATCAAATAAATAACTCCTACGTATGGGAGTCATTAGAAACGTGGGATAGCTTCCACGTTTTCCTCTCTTTCCATTGATTGATAAAGTTGCAAAAAGGATAAAAAAGGGGGATTTTTTTAGAACTATTTTTTTTTTAAGGTTATGGATGAAATTCTCTTTAAACTTCTCTATGAAAAACCATAAAATTATGGTGATTTTTCTTTTTCTTCTAGAGATTGGTTTCCATAAATTCTAGTGATTTTCCTTTTGTTCTTGAGATTGGTTCCCACAAACCAATACCACAATTACTCAGAGAATAGGAAGGTTTTCAAGTGGTGGTATTTAAGAAATCCAATTGGCATTTTTCCATTTGAGTTACTTAGAAAGTAAGTGATTTTGTTTTCTTTGTAGGATTAAATTCCTAATTTTTAAAACATGTTTAACCTAAAACTCACGTTTTTAGGTATTTTTGATATTCTATACATTTTCATTTTTAGAATGTAAAATAATTATGAGTCTTTGATTTTTCGTTTTTATCCTTACAAATTACACCCATGCTGTGAGATTCAACCATTCGTGGGTTTGACAAACGCATAAATGATAGAGAGAATTGGTTTCTGAGAATTGTTTTCATAATTAGGTTTCTCTGGCATGTGTTTGAATTTCAGTGTTGGCGATTTTGAGGAGAATGGTGTTGAGTGGGATGGATTTTGGTGTTGATGATGATGGATTTAACGTGAGCAGTGCTGATGGGTTGATGAAATATGGGGTTTAAGTGAAGGATTTTGTCAAGTTGATGTTGGGTAAGAAATTGTATGGAGAAGACGACGACCTGGGCTTTGGTGTATATTGGAGGATGAGATGTACATTCTTCCTTGTCATGAACTTTATTTTTTTTTTTTTCTAAATTTTATGTAAATTGTATATTGGAGGATGAGATGTACATTAGATGGCAACAAAATCTTCCTTGTCATGAACTTTATTCACGACTCAAATTGAATCAAATCACTATTATTTTTCCTTGTTTTAATTTCATTTGTCATTTCTATTTCATTGCTATCACATTACTATTTGATTTCTATATCATACTTAGTACTTTGTTATTTCTATTCGATTTGTCATATGATTTTTATTACATATTAAGTAAGTCATAATTTCTATCTGATTGACATGTGATTGCTATCTGATTTTTATTTGATTGTCATGTGATTACGATCTTCATTGATATCTTATTTATATTTGATTGTCAAGTGATTTTTATTACATATGGTTAAGCTTCCAGCTATATGATTTCTGTTAAATATCTTGTTAAAGTATATCAACACTATATTAGATTTAAGAAATGAGTGTATCGGACATGAATCACTAAATACATGAAATAAAACATGAGTAAATCAACAATCAATTTAACAATAATCAACATGCAATCAGTGACTTATTTTTGAATTAATAGGTGTATCACACATGAATTACTAATTACATGAACTAAAACTTGAGTGAATCAGCAGTCAGTCTAACAGTAATCAATATACAATCAAATACAATATAGTAATATGCTACTTACTCCAATGCTTTCCTTGTTTCTTGTTGTTTTCTTTTGTTTTTCTTGTTGAACTTTCTCGTTTCTCAATTTTTTTGGTCATTTTTTGCTTTTTCCATGTTTTCCCTATTTTTCTTGTTTAATTGAAGTATAATAAAAAAACAAATCCACAATAGGTATAAGATAGCAATAAAAAAAGATACTTAGTATCAAATAGAAATCAGATGACAATTAGAAAGTACACAGTATCAAATTGAAGGTAATTAAAAACTACTTAATAATTGACAAAAATGTCAATTAAATGAATTTAGAAGGTAATTAGAAACTTCTTAGTAATTAACAAAAAAAAAAAAAAAAAAAGGAAAGTAATCAAATAACTATGAGATGTCAATCAAATGGTAACCAGAAATTATTTACTAATTGATAAAAATGAAAGAAAATCAGATAAAAATCGAAAAACTATTTAGTAATTGACAAAAAATGTAAATTAATCAAATGATACGCTAAAAAATTACGTAGTAATTGATGAAAAATGTAAGGTAATCGAAAGGCAATTGAAAACGACATAGTAATTAACAGAAAATGAAAGATAACTAGATGAAAATCAAATGACAATAAAAACTATTTAGTAATTAATTGACAAAGATGGAAGGTAATCAAATACCAATCAGATGGCCATCGGATGATCAGATAACAAAATATTGGTTTTCATCAAAAATCACAATCATAATCACAAACTACTTAGTATTAAAGAGAAATCACATAGAAATTATATGGTAATCACAAATTACTTAGTATCAAATAGCAATCAGATAACAATCACAAGGTATCAAATTACAATCAGATAACAATCTGTATCAACTAGCAATCAAATAGTAATCAGAAAATAATTGATATCATTGACAATTAGATAGTAATCAGATGGCTATCGGTTAGTAATCATATGCTATCACACTTTTTTTAAAAAAACTATGAGGGCATTTTGGTCATCCGGGTATTTCAATTGGGTTTGGTTTGTTAATTTTGACATTCCTGCAAACTTTAAATTGTTGGGTTCTAGGTTTAATTTTCATTTTAGTTTTGCCTTTAGTGTAAGTCTCCCTTAATTAAATTCACTGAGTTAGCTATCAATGTTAGATTTCTATAAGTGGTTATTCACTTTGAAAGAAAACCATCAATTTTGAATGATTAAGTCGTCAATGATAGAAAACTGTTAGTGGCGACCACAAATAGACTTTCATCAGCGACTATCAACTTTCAAAGATTAATACTTAAAGCTATTAGTGATTATCATTGATAAACTTCTATTATGACTACCACTTAAAGTCAATGAATTTTTTAATCAATGATAGAATGCTTTGAGTGACTAATATATAAGTATATTAGTGGCTATTACCGATAAATTTCTATTTGTGATAATAATAAAAGTGTATTAGTGATAGCTACTAATAGATTCTAAAAGTTTTAGACTTCTAATCAATCTTGAAGAAGCCGAGAAAGAAAAGAATGAGGAAGAAGATCTGGAGTAAAAGATTGAAGTACGTTGAACGCAAGATTGAATAAAGAAGTGTTGGAAACGACAAGACCCTCAGACGACGAACAGGACAGCAGCAAACGGTCAGTCATGGAGGTCGAGAAATAATAAAACCTGCAAAATAGAAACTCGTTGTAGGTTGAGTTACAGAGTTCGCTCTCTTTAAGACGTCCCTAGGATAAAACAGCTTAAAAAGAAAACGGGATCGAAAATGCAAAGTTACCGACCGGAACGCACACCTTTTTTTACTAACTGCTTGGGAAACGAAAAATGGAGTTGTGTGAATGAACTGCTGAAGGCCACGCTTTAAGGCTCATCACGGGCCTTCGTTAGGGTGTAGTACTCTTTAAGGCTCGTGCAAAGTGTCATTAGGGTGTAGTACGAAAGCCCGTGCTTTAAGGCCTAGCACGTGTATCCCGGTTTAGTGAATACTCTAGAGAGTTTGCCTAAATACTCCATAGGAAGCGACCCTCACTTCCACATTCACATAGGTGAGTCTATCAAGAGTACTCCTATAGCTAGGTACCCCACTTGTCATCAAGTATAGATCTCATTAAGAATTGAGTTCATCCTTTCTTATGCTTCAGGATATCATGCTCAGACTATAAGTCATAGGAATGAAACTCTGTGTTTGGTTTAGCATGATTCACTATATATCACTTGTGATAAGTTATTACCCGTTGAACCTGTTTCTTGGGATCTCCAGTCTACAGGTTGGGTTTTCCTTATTGTGATTCATCTTTCTATAGGCATAAGTCCCATCCTCTATGAGGTTCTGAAAACCTTCTCTCTGGCCAGTTCTTTCGTCAAAGGATCTGCCAAATTTTCATCAGTTCGTATATGATCCACTCTAACTGCACCAGTAGTGAGAAACTCTCTAATGGTACTATGCTTACGAAGTATTTGTCATCTCTTTCCATTGTAGTAACGGTTTTGAACTTTTGTGATTGTTGCAGTACCATCGAAATGGATCAATATGGCTGGTACCGACTTTTTCCATAAGAGAATCTCTGATAGCAGACTTCTAAGCCAGCCTGCTTCTTCACTAGCTGTCGCTAGTGCTATCATTTCTAACTCCATCGTAGATTGAGCTAAAATAGTCTCTTTCTTAGACTTCCAGACAACTCCACCTGCTATTAAATATATAGCCACTTGTAACCTTTGAACTATCTAAAAGAGAGTTCCAGTCAGCATCGCTGAACCCTTCTAGAACAGCGAGAAACTTTTGATAATGTAATCCTAGGTTTTAGGTTTTCTTCAAGTACCACATTACCCTTTCTATAGCATTCCAATGCTCTTTACTAGGTCTACTTGTAAACTTATAAAGTAATCTTACAACATAAGCTATGTCAGGCCTAATGCAGTTAGCAAGGTATCTAAGACTGCCTATGATGCTCGCATACTCAGATTGATTAACACTATCACCAGTGTTCTTGAACAACTTAACACTATGGTCATAAGGAGTACAGGCTGGTTTACAATCAAAGTAATTATATTTCTTTAGAATCTTTTCTATATCGTGAGATTGATCCAAAGAAATTCCCTTTTCAGACCTATTCACTTTTATGCCTAAGATTACACTAGCTTCTCCTAAGTCTTTCATGTCGAAGTTTGCACTTAATATTGATTTCACATCATTTATGACGTGCAAGTTCGACCCAAAGATCAATAACATCTACATATAGACACAAGATAGTGCAGAGATTATTTTCAAACTTATAGTAGATGCATTTGTCACTTTCATTAACCTTAAAACTTTAGATATGATAAGGTCATCAAAATTTTCATGTCATTGTTTAGGAGCTTATTTTAGTCCATAGAGAGATTTATCTAATTTACATACCTTATTTTCTTGACCATGGACTACAAAACCCTCAGGTTGTTCCACGTAAATCTATTTTCAAGTTCACCGTTTAGGAAAGCGGTCTTTACATCCATCTGATGCACTACGAGGTTATAAAGGGCAGCGAGAGAAAACAGGACAAGGATTGAGGTAATTCTAGTGACAGTGGAGAAGGTATCAAAGAAATCTACATTTTCTCTTTGTGTAAAGCCCTTTGCCACTAACCTAGCTTAAATTTGTCAACAGTTCTATCAGGTCTAAGTTTCCTCCTTAAGATCCATTTGCACCTTATTGTCTTGCAGCTTGGGGGTAGATCTATTAAGTGCCAAAACCTATTTGACTCAAGTGAGTCAATCTCATCATTTATGGCTTTTTGCCATAGGTTGTCATCTACTGAGGACAGGGCAGCTCTCAGATCTTTATGATCTTCTTCTACATTATAGGACAGGAAGTCATTTATGAAATCTTTGGTGGTTCTAACTAGGATTTGACCACTTGATCCCTAGCCCCCACTATTCCTTGATTTAAAAGGAAATCTATCTTCAAAGAAGTCAGTATCATTTGACTCAATGATCACTTGGTTCACTAGATCATAGAACCTATAGGCTTTACTATTTAAGGCATAACTTATAAAGACGCACTCGTAAGCTCTACTGGCCAACTTTTTCCTTTTTGGATCTGGAATCCTTACAAAGGCTAGACAACCACATGTTCTAAAGTAAGACAAGTTTGGTTTCTTATTCTTGAGAATTTCGTAAGGTGAAGTTTTTTTTTTAAAAACTTTGGGATTCTTTTTAAGACATAACACATGGTAAGGATGATTTCACTCCACCAATAAGACGCGACTCCTGAACTAAGTAAAATAGCAACTACTAGCTCAGCTAAAGTTTTATTTTTCCTTTCGGCTTTTCCGTTCATTTCAGGAGAATAAGGTGCGGTCTTTTATTGTATTATTCCATGTGAGTTAAAGAATTCATTAAAATTTTCCAAGTCGTACTCGGTCCCTCTATCACTACGAAGCCTTTTAACCAATGGGAGAAAATGGGTAGTGATAATTGTCTGAGTCGTAGTAGTGATAACGGGTAGAAATACAAGTTATTAAAGCTAAAGTTATTAAAACAATGGGAGAAAACGATGTAGAAATAGGCAATATTATGATTGAATGCGCCAAACTAAAAGAAATTGCGATTGCTAATACTCATCGCATAAAAGCAGTTAATTTGCATTATTCTGTGCAGGTGCAATGCGATGGCGCGTATGAAATTGCGATCCAAGGATACAACGCGATGACACACTTGAGTTTGTGATCGCAAGAATTACCTCAAAAGCGATCGCATAAAGAACTTACATAGAGGCAAAAACATAATAAATCATGATGAGACGTAAAGCTGATAACGGTCAATTCTGAAATACAGTTGACGATCGTTAAAGACCATACCGTTGCAAATACATTAAACTTCCGGTGACTTTGGCACAACAGAGTATGGAAATTAATGCTACTCATCTTTACAATCATTAGTAAGAAGAGTTGTTTCACCTTGAAATCTATAAATACTCAATGCTACCAAACCAGAAGGATATATAGAGAACGAGAAGGTGAGGCGAAGCCGAGGGAAGGGAATTCTTGAAAAGAAATTAATTTTCGAAGAGGTTGAGAGACTGCTGGAAAATAGCACGAAGGAGAGACACCCAACCCTTGCGAGAGCAAGATTCTACAAATCAGAACAGAGTTGAAGTGATAAAGAGCAGTGTAAAAAGCCACGGGAAGCAAGATATTGCTTACCTGGCTTGATATTTCTCACTCCATTTATTGTTTTGTACTTAACACTTTATTTGCTAAAATGGAAACTTCATTTCGATTTATGTTCAGTCTCTCCACACCATGCATGAGTAAATAAATTTGTGAATGGGTTGAGAAGTACTTAGCTAGCATGACTTAAGTTATACACTTTATGCGATCATCTTGTCTTATGTATGCATCATTCATCATTTGGAGTACTTGAGAGAGTAATGTAAAGATAGAATATAGGCTTGAGAGATTCGGATTAGATCGCATAAGCAAGAGTAGAGACTTAGAAATAAGTTCTATCTACTACATCCCATAAACATTGCATGCATCCTAGAAATAGGAATTGTGGCATTATGTATTGAGAAATGTAGTGCTTAATATTTGTGTATAGCATGATCGCATGACTTGTACAAAATCTTAAGAAATGTTAGCTAAATCACTTCTCAACCCCTTCATCACATACTTGTTACAACACCACCCTTTCATCGCTCCGCGTTTAATTCCATCGCATTAGAAAATATAAATTAAATCACCATCTACTTCTTTATCACCACCGCAATAGTATCAGAGAGTTCGTCGATATCTATTTAGTAATCTCTGAGTTCGACCCTGGATTTACCAGGACCCTAAGAAGGCTTATACTTGGGCTTTGTTAGGAAAACTTGTATGATCATTGCATCCACACATCATTGCATGATAAACCAACGCATCAAGTTTTTGGCATCGTTGCTAGGGATTACGGTAAGATTGTGCTAACATCAAGCCTATTTGATCTTTGCAGCTTTCGACCTTTGTTGTATTGCCATTCCATCTGTGAAAGAAGAAGCAAGTGTCGCATGAGCAAAGGACATACTCCTGAGCTCAAATACGACCTAGAGATCGAAAGAACCTTTCGCAAAAGATAGAGAAACAGACGTAAATGATAAGGAAGAGTTCACAGAATGGCTGAACAACCTAAAGAACGAGTAGCAAATGAAAACAACATGATGGAAAATCCTATCCTACTGGCAAATGATCACAATAGACCCATTCGGGACTATGCATCACCAAACTTGTATGATTTCTCCCCAAGAATCATGAGCCAGCATTGAGATCAAGGTTTGAGATGAAGCTAGTAATGTTACAAATGATACAAACAGTAGGATAGTTCAGAGGAAGGTGTGTAAAGATCCGCACGCCCATCTATGAAGCTTCATTGAAATTTGCAACACTTTTGTGTTCCCTAATATTTCCTCAGAAGAGGTTTGACTCATGTTATTTCCATTTTCACTATGCGATAAAGCAAGAAAATGGGCTTACTCTCTCGAACTAGGAGAGATAACGTCATGGGAGTAAGTTGTGGAGAAGTTTATGAAGAAGTATTTCCCTCCCACAGAGAATGCTAGAAGGAGGAAATTGATCACTAATTTTGAACAAGAAGAAGATGAATTGTTCAGTGATGCATGGGGGAGATTTAAGAGACTAGTACGCGACTGCCCACACAATGGATTGCCGGATTGCCTCCAAATGGAAATTTTCTATCATGGACTCAATTCTGCATCGCAGACAACTACCAATGCGGCAACAACAGAAGGTCTACTAGACAAAACATATGATGAAGCAAAGAACATTCTTGATCGCATCTCGAAAAACCACGAAGATTGGCAAGAAAGCGATCAAAGAACAAAACCCAGAAAAGGTAATGCGAGTAATGGTGCCATCGCATCATTGCAAAATCAGATGAATGCGATGATAAATTTGTTGCAAGGCATCGCAATAAACAATTCAGGAACTCGAAATGGGCAAGTCAATGTGATAGAGCAAACAAGCACCAACTGTGTTGTATGTGAAGAATCACATTCTTTTGAGGAATGTCCACGAAATCCTCAATCAATCTACTTTGTAAAAAAAAAAAAAAAATCCTTTTTCAAACACTTACAACCCGGGATGGCGAAATCACCCTAATTTTTCTTGGAAGAACAACTAACAGCAAGGCAGTCAGCCTATGGCTCAGAGAGAGGGACCGCCAGGATTTTTCCATAGAACTAATGGACAACAACAACAACAGGCTAGTAGCTCTCAAACACCATCCTCATCATCTCTGGAAAACTTGTTGAAGCAATACATCGAAAAGAATGAAACAGTCCTTCAAAACCAAGCTACATCCATCCGCAATTTGGAAATTCAAATAGGACAAATTGAGGGAAAACTAAAGAATAGACCCCAAGGGACATTGCCTAGCTCAACCGAGCTTCCACACAATCCTGGGATTACAGGGAAAGAACATTGCCAAGTAGTCACCCTAAGAAGTGGAAAGGCAGCGATAGAAGTTAGGAAGGAGCCTTGCAAGACCGAATCAAAGGAGCAACCTGCAATTGAATCAAAGGAACTTCTATTACAAATTGAGTCAAAAGAGTCCAAGACTATGGAACCAGAAGATGTGATCACCTCTAAGCTTCCAGACCAAGAAACATTGAAAGTACAGCTACCTCTATTTCCTCAAAGACTGAAAAAGAAACAAAACGATGAAGGTCAGTATCATCGCTTCCTGGAAATATTGAAAAAATTGCACATCAATATTCCATTAACAGAAGTAATAGAGCAGATGTCGCTGTATAAAAATTTTTTGAAGGACATTGTATTGAAGAAGAGAGGCACGTGAAGATTCGCAATGGTGGCATTGACACAAGAATCCAATACTATAATCCCACCAAAGATGCGCGACCCAGGCAATTTCACAATACCCTGCTCAATATGAGGAATCTATATTGGTCAAGCATTATGCGATCTTAGGGCAATCATAAACTTAATGCCCCTTTCAATCTTCAAAAGATTGAATGTAGGACAGCTAACACCCACAACGGTGACTCTCCAACTCGTAGATAGGTCCTTGGTGCACCTTGAAGGAAAATTAAAGGATGTCTTGGTAACAATTGACAAATTCATTCTACCTGCAGACTTCATTATCCTAGATTATGAGGCGGATAAAGATGTTCCAATCATATTAGGACGACCATTCTTGTCTATTGATCGTGCTCAAATAGATGTACATAAGGGAGAAATCATAATAAGCATCAACGGAAAGAAGCTTAGGTTCAATATTGTCAAGGCAATGAAGTTCCCAGATGAGGAAGGCTTATCAGATTCTGATGATGAACACACTTGTGTTGATGATTGGGAGTCTAAGGAAGAAAATGAAGAAAGAGAGGATGTGACAGCATCCATAGAATCTTGCCATGCAATAACAAAGACATTGAATAATGAAGAAATGCTGAATTTGGATGAAGAAAGAGAAACCCTCTTTAGAGCAACCACCTACACTGGAACTAAAAACTCTACTAACCCACTTGAAGTATGTATTTCTTGGCCAAAATGAAACCTTACCAGTCATCATATCCTCTACGTTATCTGAAGAAAAAGAAACTGCGCTGCTCAGTGTTCTAAAGAAATATATTAGAGCAATTGGATAGACGCTCGTAGACATAAAAGGTATTAGCTCGATGTATTGCATGCATCGAATTCGGCTTGAAGAAAACCAGAAAGGCTCGATAGAACCTCAACACAGATTGAACCCTGCGATGAAAGAGGTTGTTGAAAAATAAATCATCAAATGGTTAGATGTCGACATTATCTACCCTATCGCAGATAGCACGTGGGTTAGCCCTGTGTAGTGTGTTCCCAAAAAGGGTGGAATGACAGTAGTTCCTAACGCAAACAACAAATTGATCCCCATGATGACCGTCAGAGGTTGGCGGATTTGTATGGACTACAGAAAACTCAATGCGGTGACAAGGAAAGATCATTTCCCCTTACCTTTCATTGATCAAATACTCGATCGATTAGCGGGGAATGACTATTTCTGCTTCTTTGATGGGTACGCAGGTTATAACCAAATTATGATCGCACCAGAGGATCAAGAAAAGACCACGTTCACATGTCCATATGGAACGTTCGCCTTTCGTCGCATGCCTTTTGGACTATGCAATGCGCCCAGTACGTTTCAAAGGTGTATGATGGAAATCTTCTCCAAGTACCTTGAAGACTCAGTTGAAATCTTTATGGATGATTTCTCAGTCTATGGGCAAACATATGAAATCTGTCTGCAAAACTTGGAGAGAATATTGAAAAGATGTGAAGAAACTAATCTAGTGTTGAACTGGGAAAAATGCCATTTCATGGTCAAAGAAGGAATTGTGCTTGGGCACAAGGTTTCAAAGAATGGGCTAGAGGTAGATAAAGCAAAAATTGAAGCTATAGAAAAACTTCCACCTCCAACAAATGTGAAAGCTTTGAGGAGTTTCTTAGGACACGCGGGGTTTTACAGAAGGTTTGTAAAGGACTTCTACAAAATCTCTCGAAGGACTTCTCCAAAATCGCTTGACGGTTAAATGCGTTGTTGGAAGCTGATAGACCTTTTGATTTTGATTCACACTGCCTCACCGTATTCAAAACACTAAAGGACGCTTTGACTACAGCACCAATCCTGATCACACCCGATTGGGCAAAACCATTCTAGCTGATGTGCGATGCCAATAGATATGTGATGGGGGCAGTCTTGGCACAAAAAGTAAAGACAATGTTACATCCCATCGCATATGCTAGTAGAACATTAAACTCCATGCAAGCGAATTACACCACCACCGAGAAGGAACTTTTAGCGGTAATTTTTGCGATTGAAAAATTCAGACCTTACTTGTTGGGATTAAAAGTGATAGTCAACATAGACCACTCGGCGATAAGATATTTGATGACTAAAAAAGATGTGAAGCCTAGACTAATCCGATGGGTTCTCTTACTCCAAGAATTTAATATGGAGATAATCGACCGAAAGGGAACAGAGAACCAGGTCGCTGACCATTTATCGTAGTTAGAGAATCCTAAAATGGATCGCATCCAGTCGGAAGTGAACGCCTCATTTCCTAATGAGCAGTTGCTTAAGATTGAAGAACTACCCTGATATGCAGATATTATCAACTTCTTGGTCTACAAACAATTCCCTGAAAACTACACATCCCATCAAAAGAAGAGGCTCATTCATGAATGCAAATTTTACTATTGGGACGATCCAAATCTCTATAAAAGGGGACCAGACCAAATATTGAGACTCTGTGTTCCAGAGACTGCTTTCCAGCACATACTGTTCCATTGTCATGAATCACTCTATGGAGGACATTTTGGTGGACACCGCACAACAACAAAAGTTTTGTAATGTAGGTATTACTAGCCCACTCTGTTTAAGGATGCACGAGAATATTCCATGAAATGCGATAAGTGCCAACGCACTGGAAGCATTTCAGAAAAAAATGTGATGCTAATGAACATCATATTGGAGGTGGAGCTATTCGACGTCTGGGGTATAGATTTCATGGGACTATTTCCATCGTCAAATGGTCATAAATACATTCTATTGGTCGTCGAATATGTTTCCAAATGGATTGAAGCTATTTCATGCGTTGCAAACGATGCGGCAACAGTCTCTAAGTTCTTACAGAGAAACATCTTCACTAGTTTTGGCACCCCACGTGCCATAATAAGTGACAAAGGGACCCACTTTGTGAATCACATTGTTAGCAAACTGTTGATCAAATATAATGTCCATCATAAGATCGCCACCATATATCACCCCCAAACAAACGGACAAGTAGAGGTTTCTAACAGGGAAATCAAGTTAATCTTAGAGAAGGTGGTGAACCCGTCACGGAAGGATTGGGCCATGAAACTGGACGACACTTTGTGGGCATATCGAACTGCTTATAAGACATCCATAGGCATGTCACCATATGCGTTGGTGTTTGGAAAGACTTGTCATCTGCCATTGGAACTGGAATATAAGGCGATATGGGCAATTAAGAAACTTAACTTTGATCTTAAAGCTGTAGGAGAGGAGAGAAAACTTCAGCTACTAAAGCTGGACGAATGGAGATTACAGGCGTATAAGAATTCCAAAATTTACAAAGAACGCACCAAGTGATAGCATGATAAGCATCTTTGTGAGAAAAATCTCGAGGCAAGTCAGAGGGTATTACTGTTCAACTCTAGGTTGCGTCTCTTTCCTGGAAAATTGAAATCGCGTTGGTCTGGACCTTTCATAATTAAGGAAGTATTCCCGCATGGAGCGGTGGAATTGACCAACGAAGATGAGACCAACGCATTTAAAGTGAATGGCCAAAGAGTAAAGATGTATCATGGAGGAGATTTCCAACGTGAGAAAACCTCTATTGACTTGGGTAAGCCAGAATAAAGAAGAAACACTCAGTCCCTGCGATGATAAGCGACATACATTCATCAGGGACGAAGTATATCCTTTTTTAGTATAATTTTTTTTGTTTTTCTTTCAAGAATCTATTTTAATCTTTGCATATTTACAACTTTTTGTGATTATCAACTCTTTCTTTCGCACTCTTGATCTTTTCGATTTCATCATTCTGATCGCAATAAACGATTGCGATGAGCAATGCGATGGGCTTAAAACACGCGATCGGTTCAACCAGCCCATCGTAATTATAGAATCATCCCATCACAGAAAAGGATGCGATTAAAACGATACTGGCGAAAGATTAAATTTGGGGGTGTGTTCTTCCTTGCCTCATCTTATTTCAATTTTTGTACTTCTCACTTTCAATTTAATATTGCCAAATTCTCCTATCGCATTCTCTCTTGTTTGGCTCAATCCTGAATTTTTTATTGTTTTATTTGGTCGCCGCATTCACCCCTTGCCCATTATGACTTCAATGATGAAATTTATGCTTCTTTTCTTAACGCATGAACTAGCGTCAGATTAATTTTAGGACAATCAATTCAAAAAATATTTCTAAAATTTAGTGGTATACCAACTTTCCTTCAAAACTATTTTTACAAAATTTTCTGAGTACATTGCATGAATTATTTCGTCTTCAGCAATTAGAATATTGATGCATGTTAAATTGGGAGGGGGTTGGGGGGGGGGGGGGTATTTTCAGCCTTGTTAACTTCATTTCATTTCAATTAAAAATAATAATTTATAACGTTGAGATCGGATCCTGTTCGTAGTTGGATGTCCACATGACACCCGTGGGGCAAGCCAAAACGAAGGTGGGAATCTTGATCAACGCAGAACTAAGTGATCGTAATTCCGCTGCCAAATAAAGAGATGGGTGTAAACCCCGTACTCCATTTTTCCTATATAAGTGAGTAACAAATGTGTTAAGTAAAATTATGAAATGAGGTAAAGAAAGTAGGCAGTTGGAGGAAGAAAATTCTAAGTGTTAGAAATACTTAGTCAAGGTGAGTTTTAGATAATATAATAAGTGAAAATTGGCTAAGTACAGAAGCAAAGTGTAGGCATGCGTTGATGGAGAAGTGTGGATGCATGGGGTTGCGTGTGTAGCAACCAAGGCTTGTAAAGGTTAAGTGTTGAAGGCAAGGATAAACTATGCGTTAGTACTAAGGATGAATGCAAGAGTTGAAAGGCATGTTGCGTTGATAAGGCTTGCGACAGCCTTAAGTGTGTGCGAGCAAAGGCACTGGACGATCGTGTAACAGATGAGCGGTGCTATACGATTGGGTATGTGATCGTCTAGTAAGTGAATGACACTACACAATGAGGTAGGCGATCGTGTAGGCGGGCGCTGGGCGATCATATAGTAAATGCGCGGAGAACTAAGCGATGCGGTAGGCAATCGTGTAATAATTGCGCGGAGCTCAACGATGCAGTAGGTGATCGAGCGGTAAAGCCTAGCGCTAGACGATACGAATGATCTTGCGCTAAACGATAGCGCTATATGTTGGACGATAGTATTAAGCGATGGGGCGTTGGCACTGCACGATCGACATCAGCGCTAGACGATGAGCTGCACGACAAGTGCTAGACGATAGACGTTGGGCGCTAGATGATAGACGTTAGGTGCTAGACGATAGACACTCGGCGCTAGATGATAGGCTTTGGGCGCTAGACGATAGGCGCTAGGCGTTAGACGATGGAGTATGCGATGTACGCAAGGCATTGAAACTCGATGCATGCTAAATTTATGTTATGAGGTGAAGGCCTAACGTGGGTTACGAAGGAAGTGAAGGAAAAACAAATTAATTGAAGAAACTCACTAATTGGAATTGGCTGGAGCACTAAGTGCTGGATGAGGTGGCGGTTTGACCATTGAACAGGGGAGGCGGCATGAAGTATAAAAGAAAGAGATACTTCAGAAGCTCGGTTTTCACAAACGACTAGAGAAAATTAAGTGAGATTGGTGCCATTTGAAAGCTGGGAGAACCTAGAGTTTGAGGTTAGTTTTTCGGAGAAAGATCTCTCGGGGAGAAGAACAAAAAGTGAAGAATTTGCAGAAGGGGCAGATTCTCGGATTAATCAGGGCCTAGAGTGAATATTAGAAGCACCAAGCCAAATTACAAGGAATTTGGGGTTGAGATTTTAAGGTAAGAAAGTTAACTCAATTCTAAACAAGTTTGTAGAAGAAAGTTTCTTAAAAATAGTTCTGGATTTTGAGTTATGAATTTTTTAAATTGAAACAGGGAATCGATGCATAAACAGGCAGCTACTTGGGAAGAATAAGCAAGAATCTCACCATAGTGAGTGAGATAAGAAAATTCACGAGAGCGAGAGCGAGATAAGAAAATGAGCGAGAGTGAAAGTGAGATAAGGAAGAGGTGGATCTCACTAAGGATGAAAATCTCGCTAGTTTTGTGCTGAATCTCACTGGAAAGTGGCAAATCTCGCTAGAAAGTGACAAATCTCACTAGAAATGGCCAAGAGGAGCCAGAAGAGGCATATAAATCGTTAAGAGCCCCGGTGAGCTGTGAGTGACTCTAAATGCTTTAAATGTTTTAAGTAAATTGTTAATTATTATGAATGTCTAGCAATGCATGTTTACTGAAAGCTATTTATAACAACTATTCTCAAATAGCTACCTAGCAACGCATCTCACATTAATGTTGTGTTTATGCTATGCTTTTCAATGAACAAGCTGATACGTTCTTTTGGGCAACTAAGTCATTAAGAGATAAGAATATGCAAGTTCAGTATGAGTAGCTCAGTCCTGAAGGACTAGATGAGAAGATACTAAAGCTCAGTCTTAGATTTGAATAGCTCAGTACTGAAGGACTAGATGAGAGGGTACTAAAGCTTAATCTTAGTTTTGAATAGCTTGATATTGAAGGACAATGAGAAGGTATCTGAGCGTAGTACCTAAGGTATGACGGTACTTAAACTAGAATCACACGAATGTAAGAAAAGTTGTTATTGGTAGTGTAGAGATCACTATACACTAACTATGGATTGACGTTGAGGAACTGAGTAAAGGTTCTCTCTCAACTAAGGTTGCAAATTATGTTTTTAGGAAGATAACAAAAGGGTTCTTTCCTAGTTAAATAGTAATGTAGTAAAGGATGTTAAAGAGTGAGCAAGAGGGCCACTCTAGACTAATAGACTAAGGCATAGTCCAGTAAAGCATAAAATAGTGCTATATGATGTTGATGAGGACATGAATAATAGTTGCCAAGTTTATGTTTTTAGTTAAAGCTTTCAGTTTTAATATCAAATTTATGTATGAACGTTATGCTTTAAATGTTAGTCACTCACTGGACTTCTAGCTCATGTTTTCAAATGTTTTCCTTTCAGGTAGCGGTCAGTTCCCAAAAGACTTCTCTACTACTGTCTGCCACTCAAAGAGTCAGGTTGAAGGAAACTTAATTGAAGACCTGTATTAGTTAGTACACACGTGTTTGTCATATAGGGACTAGTATTCTAGTTAGGGCCCACTAAGTTGTAATATTCATGTAAAATAATGCTATGAAACCCTATAATGTAAATGTGTTAAGTTCTGAGTTAATTAATTCAGTATATTGATGAAATGTACATATTTAGGGTTTGAGCAAATTTAACAGGTTAGATAGGCAGTAAGTGCTAGCAAGAGGGTTGGTAATTGCTGCAGTCACCACTCCATCTAGGTTAAGAGGGTAATCTAGAGTGGAGTGTGACAATGGGCATGAGTTTTGACTGAAAAGAGCGCCTTGCTTGTAGTTGGATGTCCGCATGACACCCGTGGGGGCAAGCCAAAACGAAGGCTGGGTACTCGGATCAGCGCAAGATCACAAAACGAATATCTGAATCGTGCAAAGGCCAAAATCACTTGAACACCCTGGTTTGATAAAGTTTGAAATAAATCATGCGGTGTCCTGGAAATGAGAAATGTAGTGCTTAATATTTGTGTATAGCATGATCATATGACTTGTACAAAATCTTAAGAAATGATAGCTAAATCTCTTCTCAACCCCTTCATCGCATACTTGTTACAACACCACCCTTTCATCACTCCGCGTTTAATTCTATCACATTAGAAAATATAAATTAAATCACCATCTACTTCTTTATCACCACTACAATAGAATCAGAGAGTCCGTCGCATATCTATTTAGTAATCCCTAAGTTCGACCCTGGATTTACTAGGACCCTAAGAAGACTTATACTTGGGCTTTGTTAGGAAAACTTGTATGATCATCGCATCCACACATCATCGCATGATAAACCAACGCATCAAGTAGTCATATAGATCATCAATCAAACCATTTAAAATAAAGTTCTTACAAAAAAGGTCTTTTTCCTCCCAGTTAGCAACTTCTTTTATCTGTTGTTCAGTTGGTTCTTCTAAAGGGTGATCGATTTATCTCTGGTACAAGTTTCGACAGCTTTCTTGACGGTGGAAAAGAACAGCATCTTTTGCTTCCACCATTTGAAGTTTGCTCCTTCAAACTAGAATGGACGGTTGAGGTCAGATGTCATAACGTCGTTGTTGCTAGTAAGGGCCATTAGTGATATGGCGGTAAACCCGTCTTAAAATTATTGGAAACGGCAAGACCCTCAGACGACGAATAGGACAGTAGAAAACGGTCAGGTCACAACGGTCGAGCAAAGAATAAAACCTACAAAACAGAAGCTCGTTATAGGCTGAGTCGCAGAGCTCACTCTTTTTAAGACGTTTCGCAGCTCTACCCCAAGTGTGCAAGCAAGTTAAGAATACTACCACGTCATCCCCAGGATAAAACAACCTAAAAAAAATCCGATTGGAAATGCACCGTTACCGACCGAAACACACACCCTTTCTGACTAACTGCTCGAAAAACGAAAAGTGGAATGAAAAAATAGGAGAGGAGAACTGAGAACTTTCAAAAGGAAGTGAACAGAAGAACTGTGTGAATGAACTGTTGAAAGCCACACCTTTTATAGGCCTTCAACGTGGAACGGTCGAGTGAGAAAGAGGCGGACAACCTCAGAACGTGCGAGGGGCCGGAAGACTCACGTGGAGGAATAAGTTTTTTCAAAATAATAGATAATAATAATAATTTTTTTTATTAAAGAGAATAATAATAATCAGCCTGCCACGCTCGATCAGACGGCAGCACATGTGCGCCTTAGAATACAAATAGGGGTAAAGTTGGAAAATGAAAAAAAATCAAAACTTAACCGGTCAACATTGACCATATATCCAATATTTTTAAAAAGGTACTATATTCGTAGATATTATCCCTAATTTTGCTCTCTATTACATTTTTTCTATTGAAAATTAGGAAACAATTTTTGTACTCACTTCCAAAACAGTCATGTATCTTGATTAGATGTTATATGTTATGTTTGATATAATATTTGATTTGACAAATAATATACACGAGACGTTAACGTGAATGAGTTGAAAAACTTTTGGTAAATCTATATCTATTGTAGTATTAAATTTTCATTGATTTGTTCATATTTTTATCGATATTTCTACGTTTCCATGAGTTCAACGTCGACAAAAAAGGTAAATCGATATTTCCATTGTATCGTTGAAAAATCTATGAAACATAAAAAATAAGCAACAAAATATCACATGAGGAGATTTTAACTTGTTTAAAGATCATATAATGTTTATCTACTAATTTAAATTTACTTTTGATTTTTTCTTTTAATAATTTTTTTCTAGAAATGTCCATCAAAGTTGACATTTTATCAATATTTTCATCAAAATTTTCGTAAAATTAAGACTCAATATTTCTGTCAATGTCAATATTTTAAGCCTTTATATCTATACACTAACTATATAAATAAAATCATGGGAGGAGAAAGAGAAACTCATAACATCTAAATCTATTTTTTTTTTTAGACTAAATTATAAAACATACTCCAAAATATTACTTTTCTTCGAAAAAAAAAGATGCCGCTAGTTTTTAAAAGTTATAATGTTACCATTGATGTCATTCGAAACTACTCTTGTAATAGAATTTTTTAAAATTTTTGAACGAAAATTAGGACTTGAATTTATGTGATGGTGACCTAAAATAAAAATTTAGATTGCCACCCGATTTAGGTCACTACCACACTATCCGAGATTTCAACTTCTTCTTAAAATTTTAAACATTTATGCACCAATTATAGTTTTTAAACATTTATAGATGATCAAAGATAATATTACAACTTTTGAAAGAAGGATAGTATTTTTTAAACGAAAAGCCGCGTTAATTATTAGTGATATTTTTTCTGGCCTACCATTATTTCTTATGTTCAAACTTAAAAATCAATGTTATATGCTAGAATCTAATTATCAGTGATTATAAATTGATTCATTGAACAAAGTTGTATAACTTTTTGTTGCCCAATTATTAGATCTGAAGATCAACATTCAATGCAATAATCAAATCATCTCTGGTGGCAATTTAACTCATTAAGCAAGTTGTATTATTGTTTGCATATGCATAGTTCCCTGAATTGAATAGTCTAATTTTGATTAGGTGGATTGGATTTGTTACTTTGAGAGAAAAAGACTTGCCTTTCTGTTCTTAATCTTACATGCTAATAAATAGCTTCTAGTCAATTTCTCACTTCTACTTTTCATATAATGGAGATTTAAGTAAACGAAACCATATATTTTACCGAGAGATGTCCAAAAGATCCGATAATTTGAAGAATCTAATCAACTCAATCTAACAAATTGAGTTAAGTTTAAATAAATAAAAATTATAGGAATTGAGTAATAATTTTATGAATTCGTGTAAATTTAATTTCAATTATGGCAAAATTTTATATACATATATTTATTTCCAATTCAAACATATTATTCGTCTTGAAATATATGTTTTTCTTGTTCATATTTGTTTTAATTTTATTTACATACATAATCCCTTTTCGTTTATTTATTCTTCAACTCTTAGATTCTTTTTTTTTTTTTAGTATTTTGAATTGTAATCCTTTAGAAAAATATATTGAAATTAAGTTGTCAATGTTTGAAAAATGTATTACATATTAAATCCAACCTAATCAAGGTCTAAAAATTGTTCAAGAACACACCTATTTTACTTGTGAATTACAATTACACAAGCAGTAATGGATGCATTAATGAAGAAATACTATGATGAAGAAGTCATTGACAACTATAACACAACTGCATAATGCATTCCACAAAGGAATTTCAGGCTATAACCTCAAATGGGTTTGGACAATCATACAATTCAATCTACATCATGTTAAATAATCAAACTATATGAATTCGGTAGTAAAAAAATTCTAAGACAGACCGAAGGAGGTATATCGTCCTCTTCCAACCATGCCATGTCTTCTTCAACTCCAGCATCTATTCTTAACACACATATCAAACTCTCCAGCTGAACAGCGCCAGTAATAAGAGGCGACCATCGAAGAGTGTTCTTTGCATCTGCCGAGCTGAGTCTGGCTATAAAGTTCACAGCAAGATGTCAGAGCAAAAAGTGAATTACAAGAACAGGGAAGCAGAGACTACTTTCAGCTTTAGAGCGTCAGTTTCAGCCTAGAGGGAATGGGATGGACACAAAAAATGATCTTGACAAACGAATACAATCTAATTGCTTAACTCATTTTGCATAAAGAAGACACATAAAAAGCCTTTCTAGTACAACGTTCCAACTTGGGTGAGACTGGAACATGCAGCCAATGTCAACAAACCAGAAACCAACGTAATGAAGTTCCTCCCAACAAACCATTTATCATCTCGCTATTGAGAGCTAGTCCAATAGGGTTGTTTACAAGACTCCCTCTTCATATGGATAGGAACTCAAGAACAGGAGGGAAATGAACTGGAGTCCTACAAACGAGCACCTTCTCTAACCATCATTAAAAACCATTTGTCGAAGAAGGATTCTCTGGGTTTGTAACATTCATAGTTCCATTACTAGTTTTGCTAATGATTCCCTTACCGAAGTACTGGGCAATCACAGAAAAACCGTCTTTTGAACTCTTCACTTGCTGGAAGAACTGGTCCTGATCCTTATTCTGCTCCAAGCTTCTCTTCATCTCTATAACTTTTCTGTATTCTGGAGCACACTCTGGGCATTCTTTTTCATTATCCCCCAAACACCGCTGATGGAATGAATGCATACACATGAAGTGTACAGCTGGGAGATCAAGAGTGAACGTGCACGCAGTGCACTTGCTGAGCTGAAAAATTCTTGCATTTGTCCTGAGATCTTCAATTTCTTTTCTCATTGCCAATGTGTCTTCCTATAAAGAGCAATTATGGTTGATAAACTTTCTTTTAACAAAAAAGCAGAACAGTTCAGAAATGATTGTGATTGATTAAACGCTTTAATTGGTAGAAGGAAATAGATGGAAAAAAGAAACCATATCTACAAATATGTCCCTAAGTTCATACTCTAGCGTGTTATGAAGAAGAAATGCGAAAGCTTCAGGTACTCTTCAAATGTACTCACACAAGTCTTCCAAAGTTTGTTCCCTGATCGAGTGCGATCAGCAATCATCCATTGTGGAAGCTATAACTTTCTCATGCATCATTTTCTTTTATTTACACTTTTTCTTTTGAAGTGCTTCAACAATTAATATCATCCGGTTACATCAAATAAATTTGAATCATTTCCAGTCATCAGAAAGATGAAAATTGTTAATTTCCAATCGCCTTGTTTCTGATTTTATTTTAGTACAATAAAGTCATTTCCCACATCTTTTTCATTCATTCAACCATATGGAGTACTCAATTGCTAAACTTCACCGAAAATTCAAGAAATGCTTAAGATGAATTGCATGGATATTTTTTTCCCCCAAGAAATGGCAGTAAACGGGTTTACTAACCTGATACTTTTCAATTGCCCGTCTATCCTCTTCAATCATCTTGGATTCCTGTTCGAGCTTTCTTGCAATATAGTCCTTGATGACAGAAAGTGTGAGGCATGGATTTCTTGACAGCGTCTGAATAACTATAATGGGAGGCAAGATATCATCCCTTTCAATATAGGTCAAAACTTCCTTCACTTCTTTGGAACAATCTTCTCCAAGTTCGCCAAAATACTTCAAAAGATCTGCCCATAGGGAAGGGTCACCTCCCTTTCCTGAATCGCCCAATCTTTTACAGCAAGCAATCAAACCCTCATGGTCATGAGTTTGCATATAGCAAGCTATAACCTCTTTATAAAGTTTCATCTTTTCATATAAATACATAAGTCCTTCCCTAAATGCATTCATTTCACACAAAATAATAACAAGATCAACATCATAGAGGGGATTTTCCAGTTCTGATGGCCATGCACTCTTTAGCAGACGTAATCCCTTCTCTTGCCTTTCAAGCCGGTCTTTATCCTTCATATGGTCTGTACTCTCAGAGCTCACTTTAGTATTGGACTCAGCTGACATCATTGTTGCTCCTGATCTTTCTACAAGACTAATATTTCGTCCATTGCTAATTTGGGACATTGACGGAAAGTTCAAATCATTTGACAGGTATAATTCCAACAGTGTATTGTTAATTTCAACTTGAGCAGGCGAGTCCTTAACCTTGTTAGTATACTTTTCAAGGAATTCCATAAGTGACTGTGGGTGATGAATGAAAATATTAAGAAAGTCAACAGGAGATGGTAACATAGATAAATATGTGCCATTTGAAGCCCTTTCCTTCAATGACTCACCATCCTCGGTGCATAGGTTCATAAGAATATCAATTGTCTCACGTGGCTTGTGTGCTATCAGAATCTTCCCATACTCCTTAATTGTCACCCCAGCTTGACTAGGCTCAAGGCTTGCAATATATTGCAAGGCTTCATCATATCTTCCAAGGTCTTCAAGTAAGATCTTAAGGTACCATTCGTGCTTTCGTTCCCTTCTAGCAACATACATGGCATGTTCGTGGTAATTGGCAGCACGACAAACCCTTATTGCAGTCTCAACGTCAAATTTATGCTCTCCAGCACCATCCTCATTCTTAATAAATACATTCAGCTTTTCAACATCTTTCAATTTGGTATAGCAGTTTAGTAGAAGTGTGGTATGATCTTTAGAAGCAAGCCCCTTCTCATGCAAATTTTCCAAGTAATTAGTGAGGTTATAGATTCGCTGAGCATCAAGAAATTTCTGTATAACATAAGAAGGCTCAAGATGTCCAATAGTATGGATATACTGGGCCATAGCCTCATCATAATCTTGCTTGCTATATAGATGGTCCCCATACTTTCTAAGCACTTCTGCAGTTGCAGCAGCATCAGCTTGTTGACTTTGAACAAGATTTATAGCAATGGTGTACAAATTCTTTTTAAATAGCATATCTAATTTGCTTTCCATGTCCTTTTCCCCAATACATAGAGCCGATTGGTCGTCCATTATAAGTATAATACTACCCCATTCACAAAGCATGTGAGAAACATCTTTAACAACTAGACTATGGGCAATCAATCGATTCTTCAGGTCATAAATGTTGAAAGTGTTCTTGCCATTTCTCTGATCTGCAATCACACAGAGAAGGTATCCACGAAACCATCCTACAAGTTTTTTTTCTCCTTCAAAAGCCCAGCAGGGACCACGCCCATCAACTTCATAAAAATAAACTGCCTCAGGACGACCAATTATCAACTCCTAATTACAAAAACATGATAATTATTATCATTATGATAGAACATTATTCAACATGATGGCATGAAAAATGACATACAAGATATTAAAACTGCTACTGCATACCGATCGATCACTCATTGTAACACCGTTCACACCACATCCAATATGATCCAGGGTTTGCCCCTTTGGTGGTTGACTCTGCAGGCTGAATAAACTCACTGAATCAGGAGTTACTGCAAATAACTGAAGCGCTTGACCATCAACTCTGAACCCTAGTCCCGTGATAGATGATTGGTTCTTGTCTGAGATATCTACCTGAAGCTTGAAACGATTGATACGTTCACGTGCAATGTCTCCTTTGATGCAGTATATGCAACCATTATCTAGGCCAACAGCAATAAGTAGTATTGGGGGTGCCTCCTCTAGGACTAGAAATGACGTAATCTGCAGTAGTAAGCTCATAGATCTTATACTTCCACCATAATCAGGAAACATGCTTCCAATGAAACAAAGTATGAGCAATCACGGTTTAAGGTGTCAAGTAACTGTCTGAATGAAATGAAAAGACAAAACTACCTTCGCCTCAGGAAATTGATTAGTAAATATCCTCAAAATTCCAATGCACTCGGGACTAGTTGCACTTGAGCCCTCCGGCTCAATTTTATCAAGGTCAAAAACCTTTAGGCACATAGCAGTGTGTTGCGGAGCTACTTGCACATCTTCTCCAACAGTGACTAGAAAGTTCCGTTGCTGATTATCAACCAAAAGATATAGACATAATCTATGTCAATGATATATCATCTTCAGTTCTATTCCTTATGGGTACTTATAAAATCAAATTTAAAAGTAAATTTCACAAAACAACAGACTCGAGGTGCTGATAAAATAGAAAATGGTAAAGTTTAAATAACAGATGGAAGGTCAAGTAGTTAGTATGGTTAATCTGTCAAATTGGCATCAGTTCCAACGAAAGACATGCTGAAGCGACACAAAATCCAAATTTCCCCAAAAGCGATAACATACCTTGAGCTGTTGCAGAAAGGATACGGTCGAGGAATGAGCTTGAAATCCATAGCTGAACTTAAGCCCACGATCAAGTAGATTAACGCTACCGTCATCGCAACCGATCACCACCTTCCCTCTGCCGCTGGAGCAACACTCGATCTTCTTTTCCCTTACCTCTTCCGGAATTGTGCATCTTCCGGCGAGTTTCTCTTCGAAGAACTCGAATTTCCTCCATTGATACATCTTCCCTGGCTCGTTTCACTTGCTATCCGGGTGATCAATGAAGTTCTCTAAGACATTCAAGGAAACAAAATCATCAACAATTTAGTTGGAGATCAGTAATAAAACAAGAATCTCGAATTGAATTTCCTTTTCTCCCCTTGAATTTGCCCCGTACGTTCTCGTCATTCCGCCCTGCGACTCCCCAATCGACAACGTTCCAGAAAAATGCTCCCTCCCGCAATTTTCTAAACTCCCGTCGCCAAACCGAGCCAGCCCAATAGATTTCCATTTTGGGCCAACTGTCGATCAATGGGCCGTTCTGGAATCTAAATCGGCCATCTGTCCATTATGGGCCGTTTGAAATTGTGGCACCTTAGCCAACCAAGGTAGATAAATGTCTACATTTTAATGTAATTTTAAAAAATCTCCAAACAAATTTTCAATTATTAATATGTCATAACAAAATAAATAAAAATACACGGTAATTATTTGAAAATTTTGACCGATATACCCTTCATATTAATTAATAGAAATACACAATATTTAAAGGTAAAATTTAATCCAAAATCTTAAATTTGTCGTAAATAAATGAAACATAAACTAATCTAATAGTTCAAAAAGATCGAAAATGAAGGAAGATTTAATTGAAAATCATTTGAATCCATTAGCTATGTGCATAGAGAAAAAATTAGGTTGAAATCTTGAAATTTTAAGATTTAGATAGGCTCAAAATTTCGATAATGGACGAATTTCGATTTTTTCCCAATTTCTCAATATTTATTTTAATATTTCTATCAACATTTCGAGTTATTTATTTTAGCAATTAATTATGCTGGTTCAATGGATTTTTTTTTCTATTTTACCATAAAAAAATTGTATCTTTAAAAAGACCACATATTTATTTTTAAGTTCATTCAAACTTTTTTAATTGAATTTCACATCATTTCACCATAAACTTGAATTAATGTGAATTTCTAATATCTCTCTCATTTTCTCTCAAACTCTATCTACTTCTACGGTTTTCGTTTTCTTATTTCTATTATATTGTGTTATGCTTTTTGTATCCCTCTTATGTTTAATATTATGATTTCTATATCTTTATTATGTTATGTTATGACAATTATTTTGTATACAAATACTTCATGTCCTTTAATTGTATAATTGAATACCAATATTTGATATAATTTTGTAATTATTTTTCCATTTCTACTATCGCATCAACATTTATACATATATTTTACAATATGCATTTAAATATTGTCTTACTTTATAGAAATGATGATTAAAAATGGACATCTATAGTCTAATTCAGCCACAATCAAAGTTATATTAACTAATTATAACAATTTTCATGAATTTTCCCAAAATTTTTGTTGATATCGATATTTCCATAAAATTGGGATCTCGATAATTCTATCGATAATGATTTCGAACCTTCAACGTGAAGTCAGTAAATTATAAAAAAAAAAAAAAATAAATTAAATAAATATAGTATGAAAGCAAAAAGTAATATCCGTAAAAATACCTTGTTATATCCGTAAAAATACCTTGTTATCACAAATACAATGTCTGCGATTAAAATGTAAGCAAGTTCATTCAGCAAATACAACATTTGTACTATATTGATATTGTATTGTAAACGCCAACACTAAAAATTATGGGGACAATGGAAAAATAAATAATAATTATGATGTAATCCCTAACAATAACAATTGAATACCAACGTACTAAAACCTACTACCCTAAGAAATTGGCGACACACATCCCAAACCGTCACATTCTCTTCCCCACGCTAACTGTTCACCTATGAAGCACATATACTTTATGTGAGGCAAATCATTAGACACGTATCAGATATCGATACTTTCAGATACTTTTCAGATACGTATTTGACACACGATTTGATGTATCTATTTTTATGCTTACTTTTTAAAAAAAAAAAAAAAAATAAGCAACTCATCTAATTTTTCCAATTTAAAACTAGACAACCTATTTAAAAAGCTCACTACTCGAGTCTAAAACTAAAAGAAAAAAATAAAAAAATAAAAGACCAAACCCTAAAATTATCTAATCTTCATCTTCACATTTAAGTCCCTACAAAGTCCACCAAAATATAACCCACTTGAATATCTTCAACAATTCAACGAAGAAGTTTTTTGTTTATCTTTATATTTCTCTCTTTAATCTTCTTCTTCTTTTCTGATCAATACGAGTCACTTTTTATTGCATTTTATCGACTATTCCACTTCAACATTTTAGATGTTGCTTTTTATATTGTCTTTTTCAGTATTTGTATTATATTTTGTACTACAGTTATTAACTTCTATGCTAAAGTTATCTATATCTTTGACTTTTCTTAAGAAAAAGAAAACGCATCTTCAACGTATCAATATCCTAATTTTTTAGAAATTGACATATCATCGTATCCTATCATATCTGTATCTCATATTCATATCCGTGTCTGTGCTTCATAGTCGTTCACTCTCCCAACAAACCTTTCTCACCGTCCAAATCCTTTCATATCATTCAACTTCAAAAAGAAAGAAGTTAATATCAGACAACCATTGAAACGCTTTCAAATCCCTTTCAAACTCTTCAATCCCTTTGTGAAACCCTTTCAAATTTCTCAAGCCGTTTGATTTAAGATTCTATAAATGTTCAAGAATTAAGAATGTCTGAGAATAATAAGTTTGGAAATAAGATTGATATGAATAAAAAATGTCTATATTTGGTTGTGATAGGGAAATGTCATCAGGATTTTATGGAAATAAATTATTTTTGTATTTAATTTGTAAAATTAATCATGAAGAGTCTGTAAAATTTTAATAGATTAATTGATAAACAATAAATTCAATCTAAAGTTTTGAGAAAATTAATTATTTAACAATCAAATAATAACATTAATTAAATTATTAATTACAAGTATTTGTAAAATGAGAAATTTATAATTAAAGTTATTTGATTACATAATTTGATGGGATCAATTTGATGAATTTATATAGTTATGATGTATTGATTAATAAAACAACTAATGAATTCTAATTAATCAATGATAAACTAATTATAATTATTAAGAAATAAATTCATATTATATTAATGGACTGTTTTTAAATATAGAAAAATGAACTAAAATATTTACAAAATATAGAAAAATTTTAAAACAATAAATGATAGACGTTGATAGACACTAATGAACTTTTATCAGTGTCTATCAATGTCACCGATAGATACTTATAGAAATCTATCAGTGTCTATCAACGTTTATCATTGATAGTTATAAAATTTTGCTATATCTTATAATATTTTCAATAGTTTTACCATTTGAAATAATTTTCCTATATTAATCATAATGATACTTAACTAACTATAAATATAATTAATTAATTAATTGAT
This sequence comes from Benincasa hispida, assembly GCF_009727055.1. NCBI lineage: Eukaryota > Viridiplantae > Streptophyta > Magnoliopsida > Cucurbitales > Cucurbitaceae > Benincasa > Benincasa hispida. The sequence goes on along the minus strand of NC_052358.1, from coordinate 31,428,955 downwards.
AATTTTATTGCATCGGTTGATTGAAAAATAAGTATGAGTATATATGTGTATATATAAACTAATTTATTAAACTAAAATAAAAATCAAAGTATATACTAAATTGTTTTAAATATAATATATATATATATATATATATATATATATATATATTTATTTATTAAATAGAAGTAGTTAAATTCATATACATTATAATTAAAATTTAATATAATTTATATAAATATAAATTTAATTTTCATAAAAAAAATAATTTTTAATTAATTAATTTTAATAATATATAAAATAAAAGAATAAATAAATGTATTATAAGAGGGGAGAGAATAGGAATGTAAAAAACCTACCTTTTTGGATGGGAATATTCATGGGTATAATTGATACGGGGGAATAGCTTATTCCCATGCCAAAGCTACAAAATTTGTATCAAACAAGGGGATGTTTATCCATTACTCATTCTCAACCTTATTTCCATCTAAATTCCTTCAATCCATACGCCACTTCAATGTGTAGATCCTTCGAAACCCATAACCTTGTTGGTTACCTAACCATTTGGCAAAATCGAGAATGCAAAACCATTATTTACAAATTTTTATACTTCCAACAACCTGTGCCAATTGCACTGCTTTACACCATGAGGTTGTTTGGCACGCAAGTTCGGAGTTAAATGCCTAGAGGCTTATTTGAAGGAGTTCTGATGCCTGAGATTTGAGAATCACTAATGCCTATGTGTTGGGGTGCAAGATTTAGAAGTATGGATTTTTGAAGCCTGTGTTTAGGGTATTGGTTTTAAATTTCTGGGTTTAGCTAATCTTTTTTTTTTTTTTTGATGAATTGGACTACCTAAATTGTATCATGTATCAATTTTTTAATTGTACAAACTTTACATATTTTATACCTCTAATTCAATTTCTTTGCTCTATTGATTTTCAGACAATAATGTAAAAAATTAGAAATTTGAACATTCAATAACAACATTTTTTATTACAGTTGCATTAACATGAAGAGTCTCAAAAGTTTAGAGTTAACATGAATAGTCTAATTAGGAATATTACCATCCACAAAATATAACAAGTCATGTAATCAAAAGAATCTTACAAAATTTAAGGTTAGGCAACATTAAAAGGGTCTAACAAATGTCGAAAGTAAGCATAACTAAAAAGGTCAAACAAAAGTGAAAATCAAGCAGAGTTCCATGGAGCCATGGTTATAGTTGCCTTCCCAAGATTCACATGCATTGTTTATACTTCCATTCTATCGGATAATCAAGGAATGAGTACAAGAGCATGAGATTAGATAATAGAGACTCAACTACAATCAAACAGTCATCTATGTCCATTCTAGGAATAATCTGTAATTCAGCATATAACTATTTATGTAGGGATGATTCAACTACTATCCATTCTTTTGGCCATGCAACAATCTTCCATATTTCTATTGAAGTTTCTCGCATACCTTTGTAAAATGTGTCAATGACATCTCCTGAATATGATCGCCTTTTCTTACTCTGTTTGGACAATGCTACACCATGTACCATGCTTTTGAGAGTGGATAGCATATCCTCCCCTGATGTAGGCTCGAGTCCATGTGGATTTGGTATATCAAAATCTTCAAGATTAATGTTCATATCATCTTCCTCAATATCTTTTGTAGTTTGTGAACCCATGTCAGTAAGTGTCTTACATCTACCACCAGTAGCTCTATCTCTACTAAACACATTCCAAGTTATCGAAGTAAAGGAATAGTTTGTTCAGTAGACCTCGAGCATTGGAGTGTCCTTGCATAGTGTTAACAAATGTAAGTATATTATATTTTATCTTTATAGAAATTGTGAATTGCATTCATTGTCTTACCTTAACCCACATATCGAACATCGATTTCTCTACCTCAATGCATTTTTGTTCCTCATTCCAGCCAAACCCACTACATGCAGGCTCCATCATCTTTGTGATGGCATTATACTACTTCTACAAAATTTTTACTCTCAACTCTAGATTTGGAGTTACTTGTATGTTGCTTCTAGGAACTTTTCTTTGATTAATTTTATACTTGTACCAAGTACACAGGTCTGAATGTCCCATTATTAGCCCGCCAGCCACCTGCCTCCACGAGTTGTAGTAGGCACTCAACCAATGTCTCATCCTCAATGGCTGTCCACCTATGTTTAGTGGCTTATGAATTTGTCAATGCCATATGAATTAATACATGAGTTTTAGTAAAGTTAATGTATATAAAATTTATAAATTGATATATATACATAGCTTAGGTCTCATAATTTAGAAGGAATCCCATGTATTTCTAACTTTAATTAAACACAGAAAATAGTTCAAGTACAAATCATGTGACGAACAACAAAATTATATAGGAAATTGAACTACCTATAGTAATCATACAGTATTCTAGTCCTCAAACATTTGATTTGCAAGACTATCCCTCCATTCAGTCTAGACATTAGTCGTTTCTACAAAGTTTATATTCTCAGTGTTCATCTCATTTGAATCACCTTCACCAAAATGTACCTCCTTAGATGTTGGGTCTGAACCCATTTCTCTATATATCAAGTTATGTAAGAGGCAACATGCTATTATTATCCTACATTGTATATCAATGGAGTAATATGATCTTCTTCGTAGAATGGCCCATATTGGAGTATTTTATGATTCAGTTTTGCTTTTAAAAACAAGTTAAAAAGTAACCTTTTTGAAAATATAGCTTTGTACAAATTTTATATAATTAGTCAATATTGTTGTTTGTATAAGAAGTCAATATCACATCGATTATCATAGTTATTTCTTAGACAAATATTTTAAGAAAAAATTTTAGAACACACCCATCTCATTTGCTTTCTATAATAAGTCAATATCACTGTTACTGTCATAAAAATGTTTCAAGACAATTTTTTTTTTCATAAAAAGTATGTACATAACCCTTTTGTTTTTCTTATAATAAGTCAACAATGTAAATTAACTTCGAATATCAAATTAACATTACAAATTTCATTCCAAACAAAGTATTCTAAAAAATTAAATTAATATATATGACAAAGACAACACAATCAAATATACAAAATATAAATGCACTAACAAAAAAATTAATAATACAAAAGTCCATATACAAATGTGAGAAGGAAAAAGAACATTACGTAGTGGTGAGTTTATGATTAATTGAACGTATAAGGCAAGACAAGATAGACCTACAAAGAAGGCAAAATAAAAAAGTCTATGAGAAGGAGTAGAGAGATTATGGTAGAAAATATCATTGAAAGTCATTACTTTGTATACAATGGACTCTTTGCTCACTTCATGATAGTTGAATGTAAAAGTAAGTATTAATAAAGGAATCCACATACCCCTCAACAGAATATCAAAGAAGATGGAAAAATTAATGCATCAGTTTATGAGGAAAACAATATTATAAGAAGAAATAAGTTAATAATGGCTTTTATTAAAAAAAAAATTATTAATAATAGAGAGAAGATAGATGGAAGAGAGTTTATCACTTAAAAGAACGGGAAGTGCCAGCACCTCAACCTCAATATAGAATAAACTATAGATACAAAAGAGAGGGGTGGAGGAGTAAGGATATATATATATTATATATATATATATAAAAGTTCAAATGGAAGTGATAAACAGTAAATTACACTTCCAAAGCACCCAAGTAGGTGAAAGAATAGATACAATGTATCAAAGACAATTACTCTCTAAAAATAAACCTGTCATTTCCAAATTTGGGTCACTCTCAACTACCACATATACTCGTTGGAGTAAGAAACTGAAAATAATCTACGGTCAAATCCCATCAAATTTATCCAAATTATAAATACATGTCAATTCTCGATTTAATCCATGTCAACTACCACATAATTGAAAAAAATTAATCAAAAGATTCTTAAAATTAATTAATAATAAATAATACAGTAAAAATCGTTTATGTTGTTAATACAACATGAATCACAAGTCAATAAATCGTTTCTATTGTTAATACAACATGAATCACAAGTCAATAATGTTAGTAAAAAAAAAAAAAAAAAAAAATAATCATAGCCAAACATCAAACTTCCATAACTTCCTAATGGGGTTTAAACACAAGAACACTTTAATAACACATTGATAACAATTAAAACAATCTAAAATAAATCAGAATCCACCCTATACATTCAAATGAGACCCAAAAGATTTAGTATATAAGAATGTTATTAAAAGTAATAAGAGGCCTCAAAGAATCAAAACAATCCAAAAAGAATGTCTAACAAAGAAAAGAACAAATCATGTAATTAAAATAACATAGGCCTCCAATAAGATTTGTAGTCATTAAATAGGAAATCATACAACAAATCACTCATCATTGGCCTTGAGTTAGAAATTAACATGTGCAATGTAGATCAAAGAACCTCACCCACCAAACTTCAATCATCCAAATCCAACCTCCTACCATGCCTCTAAAACTATGGAACCATAACAATTTTTCTTCGAAGAGGTGGCAAAAGGTGGATTCTAGTCAACCTCAAAGTGAAAAAAAAAAATCCAAAACGAATCAACCACATATAGTCCAACAAAGAAAAAAAAACAAATCATGTAATTCAAATAACAGAGGCCTTTAGTAAGATTTGTAATCATTGAATAGGAAATCCTACAACAAATTACTCATCATCGGCCTTGGGTAACCCTAGAATATCTAGGGAACGGGGGAGGGAGTGGGGAAAAAAATTCTCCGTGAGCTAAACGGGGACAGGGACGTTCCCTGTCCTCACCTCGTTTCCTATCCTCGTCACGATTAACTTCTATATATTTATTCAGTATAGTTATCTAATGTTATATTATTATTATTATTATATAAATATTACATTTAAATTTCAAATTTGATTATTTATTATGAAAGATAATGAATATTTTTAAATTGAATATTTAAATTTAGATTATATATGGGAATAATTTGATTTATATTTATTTTTTCTACTAAAAATTTTTTAATTAGCTTTTTTAGGTCAAAATTTGAGTAATTTATCTTTAAATTCAAATTGATATAAAACTAACCCTAATAACCAATTTAGTGATAAAGTTAATTATTTAATTACAATTTGTTCATATTAGTGATTTAAGTTAATTGAGTTTTTACTACAAAAAAAAAAAGTAATGGGGAAAAATTCCCCGCGGGGAACTTGATCCTCACGAATTCTCCGTGAGGAATCCCCGTCCCGATTCCGTGGAAAATTTTACGGGGACCGGAAATAAAATGAGGAGCGGAGATGGGGATGGGGAATGACATCCCCGATCCCGCCTTGTCCCGTGGACATCTTTATCCCTTAGGCCAAATGTGAGTTTGACTTTAAATGCCAAGCTTACCCAATTCCAATCTCATGGGTCAAATGACCCTAGATACATATTATATATCCCAAAAAATCTAAAAAATCTATAGATAATTAAAAAATTTGACAAAAAGAAGATTTATATTCAACCAAAAAAAAAAATATATCCAACACGAGATACAGGGTAGTTAGAGGACAATTTGGAATAAGACCCCATCAACTACACTAATGGCTACACCACTAATTTTAAACTTTAGGACATTTTTCAAAAGACCCCTCACGTTTTGGACATTTCATTACAATTTCTCAAATAATTAAACAGAATTTTAAACATAAAAAATCTTTTCTACATTTATGTTGATTTTTTACTTTATAAACTTGTATTGAATTTTCGTTTGTATTTCATTCATTCGAGATTTTTTATAATTATCTTTTTATGTTCGTGAGTGTCGAGGACAACTTTTTTGCACCCCAACTAATCTCATAAGACAACCCATTTGACATTACAACATTTGGGTGGTAAGAAAATTCGTAAAATATTAAATCTTAGGTAGGTGGCTATCATAGAGTGAACTCATGACTTCTTAACCCTTTGGCTAAGATTTTTTATAATTATATTCCCTTCAGTTTGGATATTTTGTTTCTTTCCTAGTTACAAATTTTCATTTTTTTTCCTTTTTAGATTTCAAATTTTGACTTAAAATGTGGATTGCATTTAATGCATAATCGTGGTTACAAATATTTGTTTTCATATGCGTCTGTTTTTTATGTATATACACGAGGTTTATTTTAAATACATACGAAATTTATTAAAATATATTTAGAACAAGTACAAATTTAAGGTTGTTACATCATTTATGTTTCATATTTTAATTTAGTCTCATTTCTATTGAAATATATATTTCACATATTTTATCATATTAACCCTTCAACATGTGTTATGCACGTGGCATTTTCAAATTTTTAAAGAATGTAGCAAAATTAAAGTAATTGAAAGCAAAATTTTACAAGACAACCAAATTCAACGAATTCACTTTTAAATAAAACCTTCTAAACTCATATGATTCATATAAATAGTGAATTTAGCATGACAAATGTTGACAAAAAAAAAAAAAAGAATCTCCAAACAACAAGGTAGATAATAAATAGTAATTATCCTAATTTAGGTCATAAAAATAATATTTTTATTGAAAAAAAAAGATGTGAGAAAATTAAAACGTGATGTATTTGAAAACTAATGTTTAAATTCAAAAGTAGAAAATGTAGTAATAATAAAATAACATTATTATTATTAAGAATGCGTTCATTAAAAGAAAATTAATGTTTTCTTAAAAAAATATTTTAAACTTAAAAAGAAGAAAAAAATGTGAGAATGTTAAAATTCATGTATTTCAAATTTGAAAATTATTTTAAAGGATAAAAATGCTAAAAATATTTATAACTAATAGAAAAACATCACAATTTATCTATGATAGACTGCGATAGATGGCGATAGATTACTATTTGTAGAGAGTAGTTTATTGCAATTTAACATAAATATATTGTGATTTTTGCTATTAATTGTTAATTCATATTCTTATATTTGAAAATAACCCTTTGAAATTTTGAAGGGTAATATTTAAAGTTTAATATGTTATATAAAACATATTACATTTTTTTTTAAAGATAGTATAAATTAAAAAAACTTAAAAACATCTTTGGAGGGATACATGCACTTTAGATTGTTTTCTTCTTTATATCTAATTGATTAATGTTAAAAATCAAACTAATGATCATTATTTATGAAACACATATAATTGCTAAAGAACTTACTTTCAAATTTATTCTAAAAAAACTCAGCTATAATTCACATAAAAAAAAGTATCACGGGCCGACTTTGACCCCTGTTATTTTGAGAGATATAAGAAAATGATTCAGTTCCAAAGTCAAAGATCTGCAACACCTTCAAGAAAAAAACTAAACAAATAATAAAAATTACACAACAAAGAAAACATTCATATTAGACCCAAAAAAGATGTTAAAAGCCAATTTTCATTCCATAAATATATGAATGACAAGAGTGTGTGTAACATTATAAGAGACTTTTGGGATATGACGAAAGTCTTTGACGAAAGTTTTAATAATCTTTTATATTTGTCTGTTGATCATACAATAAGAAGTTGTAATAGAATGGAGTTGAGAGAAAAATAAAAACAAACTAAGACTTTTTTTTAATAAAAAGAACGGTGCTTATCTATTATTCAATAGCATATCAATTCAAAAAATAAACTTAAAAGAGAAATTGAGTTGAGTGAAGAAAAAGAAACAAACAAAGAGAAGGCTAATTTTTCAAAGAGAAGATGTCTCCTTATATAGTTGCCAGAGTTAGTAATGTTGCAAAACTTTTAAATTTTCAAAACTTTTAAATTAACTATAATTAACCATAAAAGCATATACAAATTATTTTTTTTAGAATAGATGATATTATTATTATTATACAACAAGATTCCACAGTCTGAGAACAAGGTAAAACATATACAAATTCTAGAGTAGTTTTTGGTACAAATAAATGAATAATGACTTTTCATATTCTACCTTTTTTGCATTTAATTACATTAATTATCATTAATAATTCTAATCCATTTTATTAATAAAACAACTCAAATAAAAAAGAGAAAAAAAGGAATAGTATGAAGAAAGAAAAGAAGAGAAAAATCTAAAAAAAAATGATGCAACCAACGTGGACGATATATAAATATAATTTTTTTAAAGGTATTGTAATTAAAGTATAGGATGAGAAAATCGAACCTCAAATCACAAGGTTGATAGAATGAACACTATGCTAGTTGAGCTACGCTCTTGTTGGCTTTATTTTTGTTATCCAATTCATTTGATCAAAGGTCTTTATTTGTAAAAAAAATAGTAATTTTATTGCTAAAGTTTATTGAAAAATTAATGAAATTAAATAAAAGATGACTATTTGAACAGTTCCGAGTAGAAGTGTTCTCTTAGGGTCAACTTAAGTACATCGATCTAGACAGTTTTATTTAGAAAAAAAAAATTTATTTTATATATTAGAAATTCAACTGACGAGGGATCGAGCTGATTGATTCGATCAGATCTCAAAGTAGGATTTTGCGGGGTCTTCCTCGGATTAGTTCTATAAAGGTTTCGGCCTATTTTAGGTTTTCTAGGGTCTTTTTGAGGAGCTGTTTAATCCTATAGTATACTACCTCAAAATTTCCTCCCCTCTTGATAGCAAAAATCATCTCATCAGCATACTAAACATAGCCTATCAAAGGTCTTTATTTGTAAAATAAAAAAAAATATAAAAAAAGGTAATTTTATTGCTAAGTGTTTATTGAAAAAATTAATGAAATTAAATAAAGTATGACTATTTGAACCGTTCCCATGTAGATGTGTTTCCCTATGGTCAACTTAAGTATCTTGGTCTGGAAAGTTTTATTTAGAATGTATAGTCAAACTTTATTTTCTTTTATTAGAAATTCAACTGAAAAGGGATCAAGCTGATTGGTGCGACCAAATCTCAACTGGGATTTTGCGGGATCTTCCTCGATTAGTTCTATAGAGGTTTCAACCTATTTTAGGTTTCCCAGGGTCTTTTTAAGGAGCTGTTTAACCCTGTAATATACTACCTCGGAATTTCCTCCCCTTTTGATAACAAAAATCATGTCATCAACATACCGAATGTAGTCTACACCCTCTTCAATTTGCATAAAGAAATAAGATCAAGAAAGACACGGTTCTCCTCATCTAAATAAGATTGAAGAACTGAGAAGTTGAGCCATAATTTATGTTATCAAAATACTTCACAATATCTGACTTAATGAGTTTATCAACCAGACCCCAGTTCTGGACTTATGAAAGTAATAGGATCTCGACCTTTCCTATCCTACCAGTCAGATTGAGGCAAAAAATCTCTTCAAAGACAATATTCAATAACTGAGAAAGTGCATCCAAACCAAACGATTAATTAACACCTAAATGTCCAATTTTAATTTAGACACTGTCTCACTAAATCATACCCTAATTTCAAGAGTAAAGTAGAGTCAACATTTTGCCAGTGGACAAACATCCGTTAATTTATTATCATGTTTATGTTTGAATTTTCTAATTAGAGAAAACGTTTACCTTAAGAATTTGAGACACTTAACGATCTCAACTTCGACATAGGATTAACATGATCATTACAGTACGAATCAACTCATGTTTTATAAATAAAATATGAATAAACCTTTATGAGTGGTGTCAACCCTTCAAAGAAAAATTATAATTTATTTTATAAATCAAGTTGAAAACCAAATTGAAATTTTATTTAAAGCATTTGAATACGAATGAAATTGAAATTCATTTGAAAACTTTGAATTAAAACCAAGTTAAAAATTATTTTATGAAAAATTAAAATTAAAATTGAGATTGTTTCCAGAAATTCAAAATTGAAATATTTAAAATCCATTTAAATCAAATTGAATTTTGTTTAGAGAGCTCAAAATTAAAAGCAAATCTGAAATATTTTGAAAACTAAACTTAAATAAAATTGAAACTCAATTGAATTAAAACTAAATTTAAAATCATTTATGAAAAACTAAAAACTAAAATCAAAATCAAAATTGATATTGTTTTTAGAAATTGCAAACGGAAATTATCAAAATTCACTTAAATCAAATTGAATTTTATTTAGAGAATTAAAATTAAATAAATTTAAAATATTTTGGAAATTGAACTTGAATGAAGCTGAAATCCAAATTGATGATTAAAGTGAGCTTCGAAAAATTTGTATTGAAGTTAAACCAAATGCAATTTTATCTAGAATTAAAAAAATCAAATTAGAATTTATTTTGCAAAACTCAATTAAAGCTAAATCCAAATTTCACATGAAGATTGTAATTAAAATCAATTGGACTTTTTTAATTAGAACCAATTTGAAAATTCCTTTAAAAAACTCAATTAAAGCTAATTAAAAATTTCAAAATAATATCAAATTGAATTTTAAATAATGCAAAAAGAATTTTGATAAAAATAAATAACTAAATAATAAAATAGTAAGTGGTGGGACTCATCAACTTTACATTTCTCTTTCCCTAATTTTATCTCTCCATTACCTTTATTAAGGAGAGTAGTGAAGATTGCCCAGTCAGCAATGGCAAGACTCACACATCAGACAAACCTGACACAACCAACACAGTAAGCAAGTCCACGCCAGCAGATATCCAAATAATTGGTTCAACAAATTCTATTAAGAAGGGATCTTAATGGTTAGGATTGGTCCACTCTTTGTATGACATTTGTACATCTTTATTAATTATTTTTATTATTTCCTGCCCATCCCAAATTAGGGGTTTCCCTGTATAAATTCCTTAAATAGTTGGTAATAAGACAAGGTGAACTCATCGAGTAGTCTCTTCTTCTTCTTCGTTAACTTGATATTAGAGCATGAGAAATAGCCAACGCCAACTTCAATGGATGCTCAGCCACAAATCCGGGTAACACTAATTTCAGTAGTCTTCCTTTAAATCAATTACTCAACCAAATCACCTCCATCAAGTTAGATCGGAGCAATTTTCTGTTGTGGAAAAACCTTGCCCTACCGATTCTTCGTAGCTATCGACTTGAAGGTCATTTGACTAGTCAGAAGGTGTGTAATCCGATGTTTCTGCAAGCAGCTGTGGGTGAAAATGGCAACACTGGCAATGTTGGGATGACTGTTGGAGTGTCCACCTCAGAAGGAGTATCGAGTGTTGGAGCTTCAAGCTCTTTGGCAACCTCTGAGGTAAATCCTCAATATGAATCATGGATGGCTATTGATCAGCTTCTTCTCGACTGGTTATACAACTTGATGACACTTGAAGTAGCTGTTCAAGTTATGGGATGCGAGAGTGCTAAGGACTTGTTGAGCAGCATCCAACAACCATTTTGCGTGCAGTCGAGAGCTAAACAAGACTATCTCGGACAAATTTTTCAATCAACACGCAAAAATAATTTAAAAATGGAAGAGTACTTATGAATTATATAGAATAACTCTGATAATCTTGAGCAGGCTGGCAGTCCTGTTTCGATAAGAGCCTTGGTATCACAGGTTCTTTTAGGGCTTGATGAAGAGTATAATGTTGTTGTTGGCACAATTCAAAGTAAAGCAAAAGTAAGCTGGTTAGATATGTAGTTGGAGTTGCTTCTTTTTGAAAAATGCATAGAGAATCAAGCTATACAGAAAACCACTGTTGGGTTCAGTCATAACATATCTGTTAACATGGTTAACACCAGAGGATCGAGCAACAGCCACAATCAGAAACCACAAAATGTAAGCAACCATAACCCAAATGGAGGATAAAGGGGTGGAGGCAACAATAGAGGTCATAGAAGGGGCAAATGATACAAACCAACCTGTCGGGTATGTGGTCGAATTGGACACACTGCCTATTGTAGGATTGTATCATCAGCAGCAGAAGCACAAGGATCATCTAAGCATTCAAATTCACTAATTTTGCAAAATATAAGCATGCTATTGCAAGAAAAATGAGTTTCAAGACATACATCTTGTAGAACTTCTTCAAAGCTCCATCTCCAGCTGCTATTTTCTCCATATCTTGTTGTAGACCACCTTAATTCTCTTGGTGCTCTAGATTAAGTTGTGGGACTCAAAACAAGCTTGAATTAAGAGATGAAGGAGAAAAGCTCACTGCTGCAACCTTGTTGAAGAACTTTTCTTCAAACCAGTTTTTCTCTCAAAACTCTATAGATTGCATGCCCGATTTTCACTACAATCTCTTCATTATATTGTAGATCAACATGCAAAGAGAAAGAGTTGCATGAGTTGCAACTCATGCTTGGAGAAGACAAAGGCAAGATGTTGCTTCATGTGTGAGCTACTTCAAAGATGGATAATGGAAAATTTTCATTTTCCATTTAAGTATGTTTTGTTTTCCAATTTTCCAATTTTATTTAAAAATCAAAATTTGATTTTATAAAATCTATTTTGATTTTAAAAATGAAAAATTAATTATTAAATAAAACTTAATTAATTTAATATCAAATATTAAATTAATTTTAATACATATCAATCTTTATATATTTAAATCATATTTAAATATATAAATTCTCTTATTCCGTTTAATTCTAAAATTAAACATAATTATATCTCATATAATTACTAATTCCCTAAATTCTAATTTGAACGTTTCAAATTAACTTATCACGCTATTCTAGAGCTAGTCCGTTACGAGCTAGTAGAGGGACCTTGCAGACCTACAGATCATGGGCTCCAATGATCCGAGATTAATTGGCTAAACTCATTAGACCAAATTAATCTCCATTCGTTAACTAATGGGTCATTCCACTAAAGCCCATAGTTGCACTCCTCTCACTGTAGATATATTATGTCCACATGATTTAACCAGAATTAGCAAGTCGACCCTTCACAGATTGTTCATAATAACGACTGGGTCAAATATCTGTTTTACCCCCAAGATTACGTCTTATTCCTCAAGTCCCTACTGATCATCTAATGAACAACTGGTTTGTGATCCAATCACCAAACCATACTCTCTCGGCCCAGTGAGAGGGTGGGGCCCCTTGTTCAAGACCAGGATTCAGTACTTGAGAAAACAACTTTTCTCCTATCCTTAAATTGGTAGGCGTGAACTCCGTCTTGCACTCTATGTCCCTAGCTATCCTATCCAGTCTTACCCCTGAAATGGGAGTCTTATTGAGCCGGCCTATTGAGCCAACCCTCAACTATGCAAATCTAAAGGCAATCCCGAATAAACAGGAGTTCATAGTTAGCTCAGGATTAAGATCGAGTTACCTAGGTCATCTAGGTTAAATAGTCAGTCTTAAACAGTAAACAACATTATAAAGTAAGAGTGACTTATTTCTTTGTCCTGATCTTATGCAAACTCATTGCATAGGACGCCCCCATTCCTCATGTCATATAATGTATGAATTAGGATCACATCGTATGTAGCACTTTACAACTCTTTGTAACAACTACAGAGTAGGCCGCATCCAATGGTATTACCAGAATAAGGTATCTAATCTCATTCATGTACCATAGATCATTTTGGCTATTTACTCGAACCCGATCCACTCTTATGTCTCCGCATAAAGTTCAAGTACTCATACAATAGTCATGGATCTTAGTTTATTGGATTTAGACTTTCATACCATTTATGAGATCAATAACAAGTATATTGATAACAGAAAATGTTTATCATTTTACAAACTGCAAGTTTTAGGACATAAAATCCAACATCTATTACTTTTATGGTAGGTACAACAAAGAGTTGGCACCACCCAACTCATCTTAGAACAGAGGAGGAAACTTTAATAATCAGCAAAACAGAGGACCTCCCCAAAATCCTTCTGTCTTAACAACTTCAGAAGATGCAAACCCCTTTATTGTCGCACCTGATACTCTTACTGATCCTAGCTATTATTTAGGCAGTGGAGCTTCAAGCCATGTGACAGCTAACTACAATAATCTGGGGAATCCAACTGAAGACGGAGGTAAGGAATCTATAGTTGTTGCAAATGGTAATAGTTTTACTATTTCACATATAGGAGATGCATGTTTAACTAATAGTGAATCTCTCTTGAAACTAAAAAGTATGCTATGTGTGCTTGATATATCTAAGAACTTAGTAAGTGTATCTAAACTTACTAAAGACAATAATGTGTTTATTGAGTTTCATGACGATTTTTGCCTTGTTAAGGACAAGGGTACAAGTCAGGTCATACTGAAGGGTCTGCTTAAAGATGGTCTTTATTAGTTTAAGGATGCAGAAGTCAGTTCGAGAGATGACTATTTGGATAACTCACACCACCCACAGTCATAGACATAAATAAAAACTTGACTGCATTTTTTCTTATCTAGTCCTAGTATATCTAATAGCAGCAAGATATCTAAAACCTTGTGGCATAGGCGTTTTGGTCACCCCTTTTCAAAAACACCTGAGTTCGTACTTAAAAATTGTAATATTCCTAAAAATTTTAATGAAAAGGTTGAATTCTGTGATTCGTTTCAATATGGCAAAGCACACTCTCTTCCATTTCCTAACTCTGATTCTTAAGCTGCAAACATGTTTGAACTTGTGCATGCTGATCTATGGGGGACTCCAGCTTTACTTTCTTTGGAGGGTTACGAGTATTATATGATATTTGTGGATGATTTTTAACAAGTACAACTTGATCTATCCTTTTCGACTAAAAAGTGACACTTTAGTAGCGTATCAACATTTTGTTAAACTAATTGAAAGACAGTTCAATGGTAGTATCAGGATCCTTCAATCAGACAATGAGGGAGAGTATACTCGAGTACATCAATTTTGTCAACAACAAGGCACATTATCCAGATTCTCATGTCGTTACACCTCTACACAAAATGGTAGAGCCGAGCACAAAAACAGACATATAGTTGACACGGGCCTCACAATGCTTGCTCAAGCCTCCCTACCTCTTCATCACTGGTGGGATGCTTTTGTATATGCAACATACCTCATTAATGTCTTGCCAACCCGAATTCTTTGAGGGAAGTCATCCATTGAAATTCTATCTAAACAGAGGTTAAACTTTGAGAATTTGAAGGTGATTGGCCGTGTGTGTTTTCTTTGTTTAAGGTCATACAACAGTCATAAATTCAGTTATCGTAGGGAGAAGTGTGTCTATCTAGATCATAATTTGTGTAATAAAGGATACAGGTGCTTGGATACAATAGACCGTGTGTTTGTTTCAAGACATGTTGTATTCAATAAGCATGACTTTCCCTATAAATATGGTTTTACAGTGATCAAAGCAGCTGGCAAAAGAACTATACAATCTCAGACTCTTCCTATTCAGTGACTACCTGTGTCCCCTGAACTCCAAACACCACAACCTCATATATACATCCCCAACTCTGTCAACTCATCCATAAATCGTCCATCACTTACAAATCCCTTGCCATCTCCTAAAATGCAGTCTCCAATTTTTAACACTCCCATATCTCCATAGTCTGTTGATCAGGCCAATTCTCCATCATCTTCCTCTCCTGTATCCACCCCTACCTCCCCTTTAGATCCACCATCAGAACCCTCTACAAGCCAACCCCAAACTCTACTAATACCCCATCCTTGACTACTAATCCCACTACCCTATAACGTCCACTTCCACTACCCACTCACACCCTATGATAACTCGTGGCAAGGCTGGCATTTTTAAACCAAAGGTACTTCTGTCTAAGTCCTCCAAAGACTGGTCAGTAATAGAACCCACACGAGTTATTGATGCGTTAAAAACACCATAGTGGAAAGAAGCAATGGATGCCGAATATGCTACACTAGTAAAAAATAATACCTAGAGCCTTATTCCTGCCTCTTGGTCTCTTAATATAGTTGGCACCAAATGGATTTCATAGTAAAAAGGAACCCCAATGGCTCAATACAACTCTACAAAGTAAGGTTGGTGGCCAAAGGTTTTCACCAAAGTTCGGGAGTTGACTTCTTTGAAACTTTCAGTCTAGTAGTGAAGGCCTCCACAGTTTGAGTTGACATTACTCTTGCCATTTCCTAAGGCTGGACATTGCGGCAACTTGATTTTAACAATGCCTTCTTGAATGGCACTCTTCAGGAAGAGGTTTATATGAGTTAGCCACAAGGATATGTTGATCCTCATCTGCCTGATTATGTTTGCAAACTTAATAAGGCAATATATGGGCTCAAGCAAGAACCTCGATCTTGGAACAATACACTCAGAAATGCTCTGCTATCCAGGAATTTTCATAATGCAAAATCTGATACTTCCCTCTCCATTTTTTGAAATGGCTCCACAGTTGTGCTTCTACTAGTATATGTAGATGATGGTATAGTAACGAGAAATGATGCCTCTGGCATACAAAAACTAATCAATGTGTTGGACAATCGTTTTGCACTCAAGGACCTCGTGACTCTCAGATATTTCTTAGGCGAACAAATTCATTACTTGGAGAATGGAGTGGTTTTAAACTAAGAAAAATATGTTGATGATCTTCTTACTAAGCTTGATCTGTGTGACTTCAAGGCTGCTCCCTCACTAAGTGTTATGAATCAACCGCTATCTTTGACCAATGGCACTCCACTCACTAATCCTTTTATATATCAAAATACAGTTGGGGCACTCTAATACTTAACCAACACACGACCAGATATTACGTATATTGTAAATAGTTGAGTCAATTCCTCAAATGCCCAACTAATGTTCACTAGCAAGCTATAAAAAGAGTTCTTTGATGTCTCAATGGCATAAAATATTTTGGTTTGTACATCCAGCCCAACACTAATCTCTCAATCTCAGCATTTTCAGATGCCGATTGGACCGCCAACATAGATGATAGGAAGTCGATAACTGCCTATTATGTGTTCCTTGGAAGTAGCCTTGTATCTTGGTCATCCAAAAAGCAACCAGTTGTTGCTCGATCTAACACCGAATGTGAATATCGAGCATTGGCTCATGCTTCAGCTAAAATAATCTGGCTTCAACAACTCTTGAATGAAATCAACATTGTAAAGAAAACTAAGCCAATCCTATGGTGTGACTACTTAAGTGTTGGTGCTCTTGTTGTCAACCCTATCTTCCACACTCGTATGAAATATATCGAAATCGACATTCACTTTGTATGTGAGCAAGTTCTCAACTGCAACCTCGATGTGTGGTATGTTCCATCCTCAGATCAAATTACTAATTGCCTCACCAAAACTCTTACATGTTCCTAATTTTTCAATCTACAAAACAAACTCAAGGTCGTTGCTCTCCCTTCCTATTTGAGGGGGGATATTAAGGAGAGTAGTGAAGATTGCCCAGTCAGCAATGGCAAGACTCACACGACAGACAAACCCAACACAACCAACACAATCAGCAAGTTCACACCAATAGATATCCAAATAATTGTCTCAACAAATTCTTTAAGAAAGAATCTTAATGGTTAGGATTGGTCCACTATTTGTATGAAATCTATACATGTTTATTCATTATTTTTATTATTTCCCACCCATCCCAAATTAGGGATTTTCCTGCATAAATATTTCTTGAATACTTGGTAATAAAACAAGGTGAATTCATCGAGCAGTCTCTTCCTTATTCTTCCTTAACTACTTTTCCTTCTTTTTTCTTCTTCTTCGATCTCTTCTTCTTCTTTACCTCTTCTTACTTTTGCTGTAGAATGGATGGGTATCTGACAGATTGTTGTTGCTCTACCTGGCAATGATTCGAGAGGCGTTGTCACCGCTAGTATGTACTGATTTTTTATCGATTTGAAAAAGCATCTATGGATGTGGATATCCGATGGAGCTGTACGAAGACTCGCCAAAATCTCTGGATTCCGCAGGTGGCTACTGATTTCGCTGAAATGGTGCGTAGGTCTAAGATTGGAAGGGCTGCAGCTCACTGGATCTAGTTTGTTGGAAGTGAAGAGTTTCGCATGGGTATGAAGATCTTCACCAGAAATTGTTGGTCACGAAATTTGCTAGATTGGTTTGTGGCTGGAAGCTGCTGCATTGGTGAAATTACTTGAGTTCAACCCATAGATTTGGACTATGTGGATTCATTCGAGATGTAACTGAGATTTTAGTTTCAATTTCCTTTCCCTCCAATCTTAATGTAGTCTCTCTAATTTCTACTCCTTTTATCTTGCCCTCAGTTCGATCCCTTCATTTCTTCTCTCTATGTTTCACTCTAATCTATTTCTTCGTCTATCCCTTACTTCCAGTCTTCTCTAATGTGTAAGGATTTCTCTGTATCTCTCTCCTCATTAGGTCAATATTTTTTTCCCACTTTCACCGCTATATAAGTTCACAATTTATAGAGAAAACCATAATCGAAGTTAGATTTTTATGGAGGTTCACAAGAAGAGAGGGAATGCAGGAAGGATATTGAAGAAGGTTGAAGAATTGGAGAGAAATGGAGGAAAAAGAAGATGTTGGAAGGTTAGAGGAAAGATAAAAAGTTAAAAACATGATGACGTCGATGATAATAATAATAAGTAGATTAATTAATTAAAAATGAAATGAAATGAAATAATAATAATAATATTGACAAATAAATCATAGTAATAAAAATGAAGTAAATAAAAATAAATAAATAAACAACCACCCAAAAAGGCTTAAAAATACAAAAATTTGAAAAGGAAATTAAATGATAATAATAATAAATACATGAAAAAGGTGAAAAAGTGTCGGACCATACAATGTCTACCTACCCCATATTATAATAATAATGCTAACACATGATAAATTAGGGTATAAATATGATAAATGACGTTTTCAGATTATTTGAAATAAACCCATCTATCTATATTTAAAATTCAAAACAAAATATAAAAATAAACTCTCTCTCTCTATATATATATATTATACCACACTCTCATAGTATATGTAGTACATACATAGTATATAAATCCCTGCAAGCAATGAGCCTTTGTCGTTGTCATCGATTTTTGCTGAGGGTTTCAGTTGGGCTCATCAAAAAGATGAATAACAAAGAGAGAGGATTGTCAAGATAGGTGAGAAAGTTTAGCTAGAAGAAGAAAGTGGGGGGTTGCGGCAGAGAGAAGGAAAAAGACAAGATTTTTTTAGGATTTTTTAATGACGTGTTGATGTGAGAGGAAATGACACTTTTCTTTCCTTTTTTTTTTTTGTTTAAAAAAATGTGGATGGAGGTATGTAAGTAAATGAACCCTAATACTAGTGTAAAAATAAAACCAATTTGATGATTTTCTCTGCAGTTGAGAGAGATTCTTTGGAGTTTGTGAGGCAGGTCCTGATGGATTTTGCAGGGCTGTCTGGGTTAGTTGCAAATGTTGAGAAGAGTTCCATATTTGTTGCAGGTGTGAAACTTGGTGAGGTGGAGGAACTAATTGCGTTTATGGGGTTCTCTCTTGGTTTGCTGCTTGTTAGGTATCTGGATTACGGTTATTGGTTGGTCGGTTGAGGGTTGTGGATTGTGTGCTTTCAATACAAAGGATTACAACTCGTATTAGAAGCTGGGCGGCACGGTCCCTCTCTTTTGCTTGAAGGTTGCAGCTTGTTAGGTTTGTTTTATAGTTCTTTCAGGTGTTTTGGTGTAGCATCTTCATGTTGCCTGCGTGTGTAACTCATGAGGTTGATTGTCTGTTACGTAGTTATTTATAGAAGCAAAGTGCAGTGAGTCGAGGTGGTACGGGGGTGGCGTGGGATGAGGTGTGCTTGCCGTTGGGAGAGGGGGGTTTGGGTGTGAAACATGTGGCTTCATGGAATCAGGCTGCTATTATGAAGCTGTTCTGGCTTCTCTTAATTAAATCGGGTTCATTATGAGTGGCGTGGGTGGAGGCGTATGTTTTGCATGGATGGTCTTTGTGGGCTGTTCGAAGTGAGGTTGGGAGGTCTTGGTGCTTGAGGGCTATCTTGCGTTGTCGAAAAAGATTCAAGCATCTGGTTCATTTGATGGTCAGCAATGGATGGTCTTGTTTTGTTTGATGGGATCCTTGGTTCCCGGGGGGTGTAATTTTGGATTCATATGGGTCTACGGTGGTTTATGATGGAGGGAGTAGTTTGGAGGCGCAATTTTTGGAGTTCTTATATAGTGAGGGAAGTTGGAGGTGGCCTACAGTATCTTGGGAGTTGCTTGAGATCTGGGGTTTTATTCAAGCAGTGGGGCCTATGGTGAGGGAGTTGGATTATTGGGTTTGGGAGCTGGGTGCTAGTGGTCGATTTTCTATTGGTAGTGCTTGGGAGAGTTTGCGTCCCGTCGTCCTTGGGTGTCTTGGGCTAGTATTTTGTGGGCAAGGGGTGTTATTTTGCGCCACTCCTTTTGTGTCTAGTTAGCTGTGAGGGATAGGTTAGGTACGCAGGATTGGTTGAGAAGCTGGGGTGTGTTATCAGAAGGGAGGAGGGTATCTTCTGTGTGTGGGAGGTATAGAGTCTTGGGATCATTTATTTTTTTAGTGTGGGTTTGGAAGAAAGGTGTGGTCTGGTGTGTTGCGTCATTTGGGTTCGTCGCATCGGGTGGTGGGTTGGGATGTCGAGGTTAGTTGGTTGAGCCGAGTAGGGTCGGGTAAGGGGGTGCGTAGTAAGTTGTTCCGTGTATTCTAGTGTGCTTCTATCTACTACATCTGGCAGGAGCGTAATTGGCGGTTGCATGGAGGTGGACCGAGGTCGGTGTCTGCTTTGTTTCACCTTATGGTCTCTACTGTTCGTGCTCATGCTGCTTCCTGGCGGGTTGATCTTCTTGATCTTATCTAGCATGTTTGCGATTGCTTTTTTTCGTTTTGAACTTGTTATTGCTCTCTGTTTTCCTGTTGTCCCTAGTTGTGGGGTTTTAGTTTCTCTTTTCTGGCTTTCTCCCTGGTGTTTTGCGGGGTTTTTTACGTTTATGTTTGGTTATGTTCATGTTTTATCTTCTTGGCTTTGTTTGCATTTTGTTACTCTGTCTTTACTTGTGTTTTGTTGCTTTGATGCCTTGATCCCGAGTTGTAGGATCCTCCTTGTTGTTGTATAATAATATCATCTATTCTAAAAAAATAAAACCAATTAGGTCATTCCTAAAAAAATAGGAATTTAAAGACATTTATGGAATTTAGACCTACTATTGAGGTCTTCTATGTAGAAAACCCATAACTATATGTAGGGCAAATATGGATATTTATCTAGAAACTTTGGGGGCTGTATCAATTAAAATTTTATACTAATAATTGCATCAATTTAAACCTTGAATTTTCATAAGTGTATCAATTTATACTATTCTCCAAATTTCATATATATAACTACTCCAATTATTAGTAGAGTATCCAATCAATTTTGTATCACTTGTAAATTTGAATCAAATTCCAAAATCAAGAATACCTTTTAAATATCGAGGGACTTTTTAACAATGCCAAAGTGAACTTCACTAGGTGAATTCATATATCTTGATAAAAGACTTGCAACAGATATCAAGTCTGGCCTAGATGTTGTCAAATACAAGAGACTTCCTATCTAAGCTTCTATGATTCCTAGGATTAGGAAGCTTCTCACCATCATTCTTGGAAATATTCAAGTTTATTGCTAGTGACGTAGAAACAATTTTATATGTTTCCATTTTAAATTTCTTCAAAATTTATTGAACATACTTTCTTAGGCAATAAAAATACCTTTGTCTTCTTGATGAATTTCTATGCCAAGAAAGTAATGCATATAGCCAATATCTGACATCTCAAATATCTTTTCCATCTCAACTTTAAAATCTTGTAACATTTGATAATCATTTCCAATTACAAGCATATCATTGATATAAATAGAAAGAATGCGTTGCTTAAAGTTGTTACCAACCTTAATATAGAGAGTAGTTTCCTTCCTATTCCTTAAACCTTGAAGAATTAAATATGAATCAATCTTATAGAGAACTTTTCTTAGACGATACACTTTGTTTTATTTGTCATTCTCCACTAACCCTTTAGGTTGACTCACATAAATCTTCTCTTCAAGATCACTATTCAAAAAAGCTGATTTGACATTTAGATGGACTATTTTTCATCCTAAGTTGGTAGCTAAAGCAACGGGTAAGTATGGTATCATGTTGTGCAATTGGAGTATATGTATCTCCACAAACAACTCCAGGTTGTTGTGCATACCCTTTTACCACTAACCTTGCTTTATATTTGTTGATTAAACCATCAAAATTATACATCACCCCGAACAAATATTTCACATCTAAAGTATTCTTTCCTTATAGTGGCTCAACAAGCTTCCATGTATTATTTTTATTGACAATCTCCAATTCTGCTTTCATGGTAGCATCCGTTTTGTAGATTGTGAAGCTTCATTATAATTATTTGGCTCAATAACAACAAGATTACAATTTTCATGTTACAATTTTCATATACAATCACAAGTGTACTTTTACCTTCAGCTAGTACCATCTCACCATGTCCAAACCTTGTGGATTAGCCAATTTGACTAAAAAGATCGATATCTTTAGTCATGTGGACTATACATTCGCTATTAAAAATCCATGAGTTTGACCCATTGTCATACATATGAGAGACCACAAACAAAAAATTTGTTTCATATTATTGTTGGCACAATTTTCTTGCTCTTGAGGATGTTAGGCATGGTTTTGTTTGGCATAACAAGACTTCTTTGTATGACTATCCTTGTTGCAATAATCACAATGGTAAACTTTTTATTTTTGAATTAACAATTTTTTTTCTTAGCATGGTTGGCCTTTTTGCAATAACAACAATAAGGAAATTTACCTTTCTTTGATCCTCCTCCTTTTCCCTTGATCTTTAGTTGTTTTTCTTTCATCTTTTGTAATAATTTTCTTGCCTTTTAAATTTATGAAATGCACTCTCTATTTTCTCCTCATTGCGCATCATATCCCTTTGTTCATGGGTTTGTAATGTACTAATTAATTCAACTATAGAAAGAGTTGTTAGATCAGAAGACTCCTTTATGGCCGAGATCTTTGACTCAAATTTGTTTGGAACATTAACCATTATTTTTTCCACGACACTTTGATCTAAAAAAATTTCACCAGCTAGTTTTATCTGATTTCCAATGATCGTCACTTTTGTTGTATAGTTCCTCACAGTATTTGAATTCTTCCTTTTTAGCATCTCAAACTCTCTCTTGAGAGTCAACAATTTTACAACTTTCACCTTTGCACTTCCTTCAAATTCCTCCTACAATTTCTCCCAAGTTTCTTTTGTCATTTTACAATATATAATCCTAACAAATATAGGATCAGATAAGGTGGTGTAAATTTGAGATAAAGCCTTAGCATATTTAATTTCTCCTCTTCATGTAATATGATTTAATTCAATGTTAGATTTTCTCCTGATGGTTGAGGATTAATATAAGTTTGAAACAAATCCTAAAGGCCAAGTACTTTGAGATAGAATTGCACTAAGAAGCACAGACACAAATATGGATACATTATACGGATCGATACGATGCAACGATATGTTAATTTCTAAAAAACTAAGATACAGATATGTTGAAGATACGTTATATATATATATATATATACATATATAATGTCTAGTTAATTGCTATAATACTTTTTTTAAGTTAGATTAAAATTGATTCAAGAAGAGAGTGAAAACTTGAAAAAAGATCCGGTAACGTCGAGTGATTGTTGAGCAACTAGAGTAGACGGTAGGAAAGAAGTAGAAGAAGAAGATTGAAGAATGGGATTGGGGGATGAAGGGGGTGTGAATCATGATTTAAATAGTGAGAGAGAAGGGAAGAATGAAGATTTAATTACATTTCTTTTTTTAAATTTTTTTCTTATGTTTTTATTATTTTTAATTTATTTTATTTTAGATTGCTCAATTTAAATGGGCTTTTATATTTAGAAGTGATTTTAAAATAGTTGAAATCACTTTTGTCATTTTCAAAATCACCGTGAAACATGATTAATCCTTCAAAACTAATTGTGATGGTATGAAAATTGTATTTAAAAGTGTAAATTTGAAAACTAAATTAATGAGTAAATAAAAGTGTGGTTACGAGTGATTTTTGATGATTTTAAAATCACTCCTACACATGCACTAAAATAAAATGGGTTGTGGGTTGGGCTTAAATTTTTTTAAAAAAATTGACTCACGTATCCTCTTCACTTATCTGAAAATTAAAAATAAAAATAATCAAATAGTTCAAATCACATATAAGACATATATCTACCACGTATCTGGACGTATCCGTATATGACATGGATTCTCTGCACAATTAGAACTATTTGTGCTTTTTGAGAATTGCATTTTTGAAGAACCTGTGAAGTTCCGTAGCGGAAGCAAGGATTGACCCAGTTTTCAAATTTTCACAAGACAACGAAATTTACAGAACTAAAAGAAATTATGCATTAATAAAAAAAAAAAAAAACTTACAACATGCATAAGTAATAAAAAAAAAATGGAGAAGAAATCATACCCTTGATAATTAAAATTTTCTTCACAAAATCCCCTTCTCCACAAATGATCAACCACGATAAAAAAAACCAAGACACCATGACAAGTGACCTCTGTATTCTCTTTTCAGATGAGAATCTCTTAGGAGTGTGTGAGCTCTGAGATTTTGGAAGGAAGAAAAATTTGTTGAGAGAGGAAGAGAGGATTCTGGAAAAAATTCCAGAGAGAGTTTTTCGAGAGAGTTTTTCTTAGAAAAGTATGTGAAGAAGATGATAGATAAAATGAAAAAATCATCCTGCGTGAAAAAACCTCCCACTTTCACGTTGATTGAGAGAATCAAGGGGAAGAAGTCAACTCTCTCCCTTTAATTTAAAACTTAAATTTAAAATAAATATAAATAATAATTATATATATATAATAACTAACTTATTATATGTATATATAACTATATGTTATATTAAATATAATATATAATCTATAGCTTTTATATTGTATCAAATACAATATAACCTATAGTTTTTAATTCTCTCATTAAATTGTAGTATTTAATATGAATCACATCTATACTAAATTTAATTATATGAATCTAATCTATATAATTAATATTTGAAACATATTCAAATATTTATTCCCTCTTAAATAAACTTTATATTATAATGTATCGAATACATTATATTAATTTTATCAAATATATAATTAATTTAAATATATAACATATAATTAATTCCCTCAATTAATTTGAACAATTCAAATTAATCCAAAATTAATTCTCAATAACCCTTGTTAAACTACAGAGGAGACTTTATGGACTTGCAGATTGAAGCTCCAATGATGCTTGGATAATTAATTAAACTCTTTAATTAAATTACCCAACATTCGTTAATTGTCGGTCACTCCACTAAAGACCGACAGCTGTACTTTACGTACTACAGATATATTTCTGTGTCCATTGGATATAACCAATCAACTGTGCGATAACCCTTCACAAATTGCTCGTAAGTATAGCTGGACCAAAATTATCATTTTGCCCCTATAGTTACATCTAACTTCTTAAGTACCACCGATCCCTCTAATGAACAATAAGTCATAGTTCAACTATGATCAAACCCCTTTTAGGCTAAGAGAGGATGCGGTGCTACATTGTTCAAGCCTCGGAATCAACCCTAAAGGGAACAATTTATCTACTTATCCAGACGTTAGGGAAGGAATGAATTTTGTCTAGTGTAGATGTGTTCCCAGCTCCCTAATCAGATGAATCCCCAAAATAGTAGGCTTATTGAGTCGATGATCTGGCCACTCTCACCCAAACGAATCAAGGACCACATTCATAGGCAGGAGTTCACAACTTACTTAGGATTCAAGTCAGGTTAGGTCATCTATGGTCATCCTAGCGAAATGTAAGTCTCTATTATGAACGGAGTTATATAAGAGACTAGTCATTTCATGGTCTGATCTTATACAAACTCCTTTGTATAGAATACTCTCGCTCACATGTCTCAACATGAATGATTAGGATCAGATCATCTGTAGCACTTTACAACAATTGTAACATCTACAAAGCAGGTCATATTCATAGTGTCACCAGGATAAGGTACTCAGTCTTATCCATCTACTACAAACCATTTGGGTTATCACTTAAACATGATTCACCTGTATGTCTCTACATACATGTTTAAGCTATAGATAGTAACCTTGGATGTTAGTTTATTGGTTTGTGGGTTAATGCTATTAAATATTGAATAAAATATCTCATATTTTATTAAATAAATAAAATATTTGTAATTTACAATTACAAAATACAGGATCCACAAGATTGTACATTACAATTACAAACTACAGGACCCACGAGATTTAGAACATCAATCCCAACAATTTTAACAACAAAAAACTGGTAGTCTTCACCACTAAAATGTGGGAGTGAGGTAACACCAAAATTAAAAGACATTTTTTACATAAGAAAATGAAATTTTTCTTTATCAAATAAAATTACAGGCCTTTAAATCTAAGGCTCTGATACCACAATTGAGTAAACAATGTAGCTCTGATACCACAATTGAGAAAATGAAATTGATAAAGAACAATAACATTGTAGAGGTAATAACAAAATTCTCAATGTTGATTAAACAAAGAGGAAAACATGAAAATGAGAGAGTGAAATTAAAACTTCTTATTGAGAAAATATTGGTCATGCAAACTTTACGTGAGAGATCACCCATATATTGATACAAAAGTGAACTTAAATTAATAAATCTATCTTAGAAAATTAAAAGCACCACTAAAAACTAAACTTGCATAAAAACTGAAAATTAAATCTAACCATAAAATAAAAAAATTCAAACATTAAATTTAGAAAATAAATGTGATAAAGAAAAACTCACAATTCAACCTTGGCTATTGTGCAGTATAAGTCTCTAGAGAAAAATGGTTGTAAATATAATTATCTACATAGTATATAAACCATCGAAAAACAAAAAATTAACACACCCTAATTTTTGTAATGAATTTGATGGAAAAAAATGAAAATAAGAGCATAAAATTGTTCAACTGAGACCTATAACTAAGTACATTTGCCGTTGTCATATAATATATATATATATATATATATATTATATACTCTGCCCATATGCAATACCATATACACATATAGCTAAGTACATTTAAAAGTTCACAGAATATATACATGAGTGTATATCTTAACCCCCATCCCTATGGAATGTTAGACAATTAGTATTGAGGAAGAAAATGTAGATAGTTGAAACTCTAAACCCCCTAAATCAATGAAAATCAATGCTTGCATGTTGAATCTATAGATGGATGAAGGGATCGAATCTCACAGTCGAAACAAGTGATCGTTTTGCTTCAATTTTGTTTTAAAATTACAACAAAGAAAAGAAGAAACATACATAAATATGTAGTAAGTTAAGCATGAAATTAGAGCGAAGATGAAACATACCGTTGAAGAACCATTCTTCAAATCTTCTCCGGATCTTCACCAATTTTAAGACAAAAATTCATCTTCACGTTTGAGATCTACCACGAACAATATGAAGACACCGCCAAAAAGTCTTTCCTTTTATTCTCATAGCAAGGATCAGTTTGTGGGAACCAACTTTTTGAAAGAGCAAAGGGAATTTATGGTTTTGGAGAGCTTTCCCACAGAGATCTTTTTCTTTGTAAAAAACTTGAGAGAGTTCTAAAGAAGAGAATGAACTACTTAAGGAGAGAATGAACTACTCCATTTTCTTTAACATGAAGTGTGGATCAACTCCCACTTCGTCCACTTTCTTTTTAATTAATTAAGTGAAATTCATTTAATTAGATTAAATAACTTCTCCCTTCTTTAACATCACTAGGAATAACTCCCACGTCACCTAATCTTATTTAATTTAATTTAATTTTAATTAATTATTAGTTACGATAACTAATAACTGAATTAAATAAATAACTTCAATAAATAATTTATAAAATTAAATATCTAATATTTAATTAATTAAATATTTAAGTTCTATTCAAAAATTTATCTCTCTCATAACCTATAGTTTTAATATAAATCTCATTCACATTAAATTTTAACCTATAATTTTAATATGAATCCTACTTATATTAATTATTTGAATCATATTCAAATAATAAATTTCCTTTTATTGTAAAATTTAATTTTGAATCTCATTCAAAATTAACTTTATATCATAATATATCTATATACATTATATTAATTGTATCATTTACAATTAATATTATTCTCTTTAATAATTTGAACATTTCAATTTCTTCCAAAACTATTGGTCTTTGTTTAGCCGTTGTAGACATTGTTATTGGTTCGACGTTATTCTGTTTAATTTAATATTTTTTTCTTTTTCCCTCTTTTTCATGTTTTTTTATTTTAAATATAATTCTATTTTTATTTTTAATTTAATTTAACTTATTTTTAGGTGACTCTGTGTTTTTTTTTATTCAAAATTATTTCATGTTATTGTTATTGTCGTCGTCGTTGTTATTATTATTATCATCATCATCATCATCATCATCATTTGCTACTTTTATTTTCTAACTTATTTATATTATTACACTTTTTTTACTATTATTATTATTATTATTATTATTATTATTATTATTATTATTTTTCGCTCTCTCTTTTAACAATTCTTCAACAACTATCTCCCTCCCTTATCTCCTCTTCTTCCATGGTCTTCCCCTTCCTTCTCCTTCTCACCTTCTTTTATAAACAACTCACTCCCTTTTATCAATTTTCTTTTTTAGCACTCTCTTACTAATAATGGGGAGGAGGGAAGGCATAAGATGAATAATGGAGAGGAGGATGGAAATAGAGAATCCTTATACATATTGAAAAAATATAGAGTAAGGAGGAAAAAGAAATTAAATAGAGGTAAAAGTATAGGAAAAAGAGGAGAGAAAAGAAAACGAAGTATTCCGTTGAGCCTCGCACCACCGAATAGACCGCATGTGCAGTTGCAACTTTTCGATGACCCTCGGATTCGCGACTCCTGTCTAATGGCGACTTTTAGTGTGTTCTCCACATCCACGTGCGATCTCTGAGGAACCTCACGAGCACCAACCCGAAAAACCCTGCAAAATTTGACGGTTCTCTGTAACCCACCTACAAGATTAAATTAAAAAGAAGAAAGAAGGTAGAGAAGGAGAAGGTAGAATCAAGGAAGAAGAAGAGGAAAGTTTAGTCATTAAAGTGGTATCCCGTCCCATTTATTTAAATTATTTGTTTTCTATTTAGTGATTGCAGTGGATCCCACCTCCTTTTTATATTATTTGTTTTCAATTTACTGAATGTGGTGGGCCCCATTTTTGTATTAATTTCTTTTCTACTCACTTTTTTTTAAACTTCATCTTGGTGTTGTTATTACTACTACTACTACTACTATTACCATATTTTGTTTTGTTTTATTTTGTTTTCCTATCATTTATTTTTTTATTGATCTCTCTCCATGTAAACCCTGAACCCTATTTTCCCTACGTAAATATATTTAATAATGTGATTAGTATGATGAGTGCGTTAATATGTAAGTTAATGTTAAATTGTAGGGAAATGAGTGAAGAATAAGGAATTGAAGAAGCGCAAAATTTAAGGGTAGAAAGACATGGCTCTTGGGTGAAGATATGTTAGCCTAACAAGAGGAAAATTTTGGCTTAGTGTTGTCATGGGGTTGGCCATGTGATGGGCGTCGATGGGAAGACATTGGGGCATTGATCTTGTCTTTCGAGATTAGGCGAGCCCATTTGGTGGCTAAGTGTGGCCGAGTGCTGATGCTAGGCGATGGGGATGTACAAGCCAAGGTGGTTGAGTTGGACGCATAAAGACACCATACGTTGATAAGGGTGAGCGACAATTAAAGGCTTGTTGAGGTTAGTGAAGCTTGCGACAGAAGGTGTTCTATGCGTTAGCAAGGTAGGTGATGCTAGACAAGCTGTGCTTGAGGTGATGGCATAGCTAAACAAGGGCTGAGCAAGGGCGTGAGTGGACTGCCAAGGTGATGATGTTGTAGGTGCAAGTTAAGGACATTCGATGTTCAAACTTGCAAGGTTAGGAGTTGCGATGGCAAGGCAAGCCGTGGGCAATGGTGTGGTCGGGTGTGGACATGAGTTGAAGGTCTAAACGATGGTTGAGGGAAGGCGATGGTGTTGCACGCCAAGGGGCCAATGCGATAGCCTTAAGCAAGTTGTTGGACAAGGCATGCGATGGTGCATGTTATGATCATGTGTAACCTTGAATGTGGGCGATGGCCGAGAGGTTGCTTGCCTTAGTAGTAACTATGCGATAATGCAATCTTGAGAGGTTAGGTTGAGGCATGTGGCAGTCTAGTAGCTAGTGGCCCATAATATATATTAAACTATATGTGAATATAAAACATAACCTATAGTTTTTATATTGTATCAAATAAAATATAACCTATAGTTTGAATTCTCTCAATCATTTATGGTATTTAATATAAATCACATTTATACTAAATTTAATTATATGAATTTAGTCCATACAATTAATATTTGAATTATATCCAAATATTTAATTCCTGTCAAAATAAACTTTATATAATGTATCAAGTACATTATATTAATGATATCACATATAACTAATTTAAATCAATTATATCATATATAATTAATTTTCCTAATTAATTTGAACAATTAAAATTAATCCAAAATTAATTCTCAATAATCTCAGTTGAGCTATAGAGGGGACCTTATGGACCTGTAGATTGAAGCTCCAATGGTACTCGAATAAATAATTAAACTCCTTTAATTAAATTACTCAACATCCATTAACTACCAGTCACTCCATTGAAGACCGAATAGCAACACTCTTCGCACTACAAGTCAACAATACAATAACCCTTCACAATATGCTCGTAAGTATAGTGGGCCAAAATTACCGTTTTGCCCCTATAGTTAACTTCTTAAGTACTACTAATCCCTTTAATGAACAATAAGCCATAGTCCAACTATGACCAAACCCCTCTCGGGCTAAAAGAGAGTGTGGCATCATATTGTTCAAGCCCAGAATCAACCGTTTAAAAGAGCAATATATCTATTTACCCTAATATTAGAGAATGAGTGAATTTCGTCTTGTGTAGTTGTGTTTCCAGCTCCCCAATAAGACGAATCCCCAAAATGGTAGTGATAAGCAAATAATTGACAATGATTAGGAGCTGGAGCATTAAAAGGGTTATTTCCAAATTAAGCTTCCAAGTATGAAAAGTTGTAACCCTTCAAGAATCAAAGCCACCAAAAGTCATAATAAATTTGGAAATTCAGATTTATTCACATATTTAATATTAGATATATCAATTTATAACAATATATTTACATTTATGGAGGTTCATGTATGTAGTTGAAGTGCTTTAGTTGAACCTAGTCAATTAGGTGAAAGGTTGTGTCCTTTCAAGTTGTCTTTTCAATTAGTATAAATACCTATGTATTTTTATCATTTGGGAAGAACACTTTGAATTTGAATGAAATTTCATTAGAGTTTATTCTCTCAAGTTTTATGCTTTTTCTTTGTATTCTTGTGTTTAGAATGCATGTATAGAAATTTCAATCTAGTTTGATCAATTAGATTGTGGAGAGTTCGTAATCTTGAAGTTAGGAACAAATTCTCCTTTCTTCTTGACCATCGATCAATCTTCCAAGCCAAATCTGTTTAGCTTTCTTGGGGTTGTTATCATTTTGTTTATTGGGGATTGTTCTTATTATCGTTGTGGGCGTTCACCTAGAATAAAAGGGGGTTCTCATACATGATTGAGGTAGTTCCCTTTATCATTTGGTACCAATAAACACAACTACACAACTACAAGGTAGTTCCCAATAAACAAAATGATAACAACCCCAAGAAAGCTAAACAGATTTGGCCTGGAAGATTGATCGATGTTCAAGAAGAAAGGAGAATTTGTACCAAATGATAAAGGGAACTACCTCAATCACGTATGAGAACCCCCTTTTATTCTAGGTGAACGCCCACAACGACAATAAGAACAATCCCCAATAAACAAAATGATAACAACCCCAAGAAAGCTAAACAGATTTGGCTTGGAAGATTGATCGATGTTCAAGAAGAAAGGAGAATTTGTTCCTAACTTCAAAATTTTGAACTCTCCACAATCTAATTGATCAAACTACATTGAAAGTTCTAATACATGCATTCTAAATACAAGAATACAAAGAAAAAACATAAAGCTTGAGAGAATAAACTCTAATGAAATTCCATTCAAATTCAAAGTGTTCTTCCCAAATGATAAAAGTACATAGGTATTTATACTAATTGAAAAGACAACTTGAAAGAACACAACCTTTCACCTAATTGACTAGGTTCAACTAAAACACTTCAACTACATACATGAACCTCCATAAATATAAATACATTGTTATAAATTGATATATCTAATATTAAATATGTGCTGAATTTCCAGATTTATTATGACTTTTGGTGGCTTTGATTCTTGAAGGGTTGCAACTTTTCATACTTGGAAGCTTAATTTGGAAGTAACCCTTTTAATGCTCTAGCTTCTAATCATTGTTAATTTTTTGCTTATCAAGTAGGTTTATTGAGTCGGTGATCTGACCACTCTCACCCATGAAATATTTAAACAAATATTTCGTTCTTCATTTTGACACCATTTTCCTCCATTTTTTTTTATTTCTTCAAGTAGCTGAAATTTCAATCAACCATAGATATCAAATCTTACTTTTACAACTTTCAATCTATTTTACAAAATTAGGTTAAATTAATTTCATCTTAAATTTTTCTTGAATTTTTCTGAATTTATTTGAAATTAAAATTAAAATTATTAATGATTTTAAAATTTATGTTGAAAAAGTTATTTGTTTATAAAAAAAAGTAACTTAAATTTTTAAAATTAATAAAAAAGCAGTAACAGAAGATTTATTATAAAATTAATAATTAATTCAAATTATAAGTGTTATGTGACATTAATTTTTAAAAGTAACTTCTTATATTCAACTTATATTTAAACAAATATTTCGTTCTTCATTTTGACACCATTTTCTTCTATTTTTCATTCTTCAAGTAGCTGAAATTACATCTTACTTTTACAATTTTCAATCTATTTTACAAAATAAGGTGAAATTAATTTGAGCTTACCATTTTCCTAAATTTTTCTTTGTACCAGATGACAGAAACATCAATTATGAATTTGAAACCTTTTCAAAGAGGTTGGTTTACAAAGATAACTATTGTTTGAGAATTTGTAATTCAACAATACAGAAATAGAAAAGGGAAATCGCTACGTATAAAATGTTGGGTTTGATGCCCTAAGTCTCGTGGATCCCATAGTTTGTAATTGTAATGTACAAACGACTTAGTTATTTAATAGATATGTGATATTTTGTTCGACATTTAGTAGCATTAACCCACAAAACCAATAAACTAACATCCAAAGTTATCTTCTATAGCTTAAACACGTATGTAGAGACATACAGTTGGATCATGTTTAAGTGATAAATGGTCTGTAGTAGATGGATGAGGTTGGATACCTTATCCTGGTGACATTACGAATATGACCTAATTTGTAGATGTTACAATTGTTATAAAGTACTATAAATGATCTGATCTTGATCATTTATGTGGGGGTATTCTATACAAAAGGGTTTGTAAAAGACCGGACTACGAAATGAATAGTCTCATTATATAACATCGTGAATAGTAAAGACTTCCATTTCACTAGGATGACCATAGCTGACATGACCAGAATCCTGAGTGAGTTGTGAACTCCTACCTATAAAGGCGATCCTTTGATTTGTATGAGTGAGACCAGATCGCCAACTCAATAAGCCTACCATTTTAGTGATTCGTCTAATTGGGGAATTGGAAACACAGCTACACAAGATGAAATTTAGTCCTTCCCTAATGTCGAGTTAGATGTAACTACAAGGCAGAATGTTAATTTTAGTCCAAATGTACTTACGAGCAATTTGTGAAGAGTCATCACACTGTTGACTGGTTATATACAATGGACACAGAAATATATTTTTAGTATGAAGAGTGCAACTGTCGATCTTTAGTGGAGTGACCGACAATTAATGGATGTTAGATAATTTAAATAAAGAAGTTTAATTAATTATCCAAGTATCATTGGAGCTTCAATTTACAGGTCCATAAGGTCCCCTCTATAGCTCAACAGGGATTATTGAGAATCAATTTTGGATTAATTTAAATTGTTCAAATTAATTAAGGGAATTAATTATATATGATATAATAAATTTAAATTAATTATATGTGATATAATTAATAATACATTATAATATAAAGTTTATTTTAAGAGGAATTAAGTATTTGAATATGATTCAAATACTAATTATATGGATGACATTCATATAATTAAATTTAGTATAAATGTGATTTATATTAAATACTATGCATTATTGAGAGAAATAAAACTATAGCTTATATTGTATTTGATACAATATGAAAACTATAAGTTATGTGTTATATTTGAGATAATATATAGTTTATATATACATATAATAAGTTAGTTAGTTATTATTATATATATACATATATAATTATTAATTAAATTAAACTTATTTTAATTTAAGTTTAATTTCAAAATAAAAGGAAAGGAGTTACAACTTCCTCCCTTTAATTTTCTCTCATCAATCGTGTGTGGGTGATTTTTGTTTTCTGGTAGTCTTCATCTTCTTCATAGAGAAAGATTTTCTCTCTGAGTTTTTCTTCTAAGAACACACTCACAAAGAAGAAAAATATCCCTCTCAAAATTCTCTCCTTCTTCCAAAAGATTTTAGAGTCCACATCTTCTAAAATTCTCAACCCCTAAAGGAGAATACAGAAGGTTTAACTTGTGGTGGTGTCTTGCTGCGGTTTTTGGAAGATCGAGATTTTGAAGTGTTCATGATCAATTGGGAGCAATTACATGAAGACTGTTGGTTTCAAGGGTAAGTGTATTCTTATTCCCTTCTCCATCCTTTCAAATAAGCATGTTGTAAATACTGTGTTGATGCATAATTCTTGTTCTATTAATTTTGATTATGTAAAATATTTAAAATTGGGAACTATCTCGCTTCCGTTGCAAACCTCACAGTTCTTTCATAAAGAAGATCAGTGTTATTGATAAAGAGATAAAATAAATTACTGTTATTATTTTAATTTAGTTCAATTTTTGTGTGTAATTGAAAATAAGTTAAATGTGTTTTCTAGGGAGAAGGCATTCAAAATACATTGTTCAATGAACAAATCTAGAAATCCAATACAAAACTGAAAAAACGAAAGACATGTTGAATAATTGATGGCAATGTGAACCCTATTGATAGAATGTTGATCTGAGCTATACTTACTAACCTTTTAGCTCAGTGTTGTAATAGCAGAAGTACTCGACTGAAAATAAAAGAAGAAGAGGAGAAAGAACAAACAACATAGAAATTATGATGGTTCAATCTCAAGGTGAGATTTACATCCACTGTGAAATGTCTCTAAATCTTATTTACTGATATTCATAGCAGGTATATAGAGGAATTTTTTTTGGAAGAGGAAATACAAAGTTAGTCATCACAACAACAAGAAGAAAATACTTAAATAGCTAGTGCTTCAAAGTTTGAAAACTCATACTCGATCCTCGCTAGCATCTTACTTGATGCTCGATCACTCGCTTACTCGATATTCACTGCTCACCTGAAAGCTTGCACGCTTATATGCTTACTCGATGCATAAGCTACTCGCTTCTTCGGTGCATGCTTACTCGTTTCCTCGGTGCATGCTTACTTGCTTCCTTGGTGCATGCTTACTTGCTTTTTCGATGCATGCTTACTTGCTTCCTCGATACATGCTTACTTGCTTCCTCGATGTTCCCTTAAATACTTGCTCAACTGGCCATTTAATTACATCAGGGGAAACACTTCAGCTAGGACCACTTTACGCACAATAAAACCCTGGAAAGAGAAATAATTCAGGTGACATACCTCAATCAATCAACCAATCCCATGTAGCCTTCTGTAACAAAATTAGTGGAGGAATATTCCTTCTTCCAACTCATTCACAAATAGCTTGAAGATGGGCCTAATAAAAACAATAACAATACTTTTTCCCTGCAGACTACAAAAAGTATATCAAGCCCAATAAGAAGCCAAAATCATGTATTGAAAAGAAGACAGACTCACTGAATATAATAAAGGGCCAAATGTATTAGGCTAGCAAAAACTACAACAATTCTCCACCTTACTACATAATACATTAGTAAGAAAAATATAGGACCTTTCCCAATAACAATGTTCACAAAGAACCAACATTGAGAGCCTTCAAACACCTCTCAAGTTTATGTGCAGGTAAAGTCTTTGTCAAGGTATTAGCTGCATTTCCAGAGGATAAAATTTTCTCAATCCTTACTCTTCCTTCTGCAATTACATCTCTTTGACAAAAAAAAAAAAAAAAATGCACTTTAACTATCACAAAAAATACCAAATCATCCTTTAAGCAAATCTAAAATTCTTCTGCTAACTCATTAAGCCAGATAGCTTCTTTAAATGCTTTAGTTAAAGAATGCATTAAACTTCTATGGTTGATAAAGCAACCATTGATTATAAGGATGATTTCCAGCTCACTGTATTTCCAAAGAACTTGAAAGCCAAGCCAAACAAAGATCTTCTCTTGTTTTTATCAGTTGCATAATCTGCATCCACAAAACCTGCGAGAACCTCTTGATTACTTAAGTGTTTTGTATATAACTGAAGGAACTCTATAAGGAGAGAACCGTGAGCGGAAGTAAGATCGTCCCAATTTCCATTTTCCATTGAATATAAGTTTTACAGTTAAATAAGAACAAGATATGCATTTACATAAATTATAGCATGCAATACTAAAGGAAAACTTAGGGTTTCAGAAACTCTTACATTTGAAGAATACTTTCTTCAAGCATCCCTTGAACAAGTCACAAACGGATCTCCTTCTCCAAATGGGACCAACCAAATGGAGCATCTTGTATTCTCCTTAGGGATTGAGAATATCAAGAGTTGTGGGCTTTGCTTTAGGGCTTTAGAAGAGGGAAGGAGATGGAGAGAAAGAGAGGGAGGAGATAAACTTTTCTTCTCTGTAAGTTTTTCCCAGAGAGAATTGTTTTTGTTTTTTTTTTCCTCAGTGTTTTTAGGAAAAAGATAAATCAAATTCATCTTCTTCTCTCACATAACCTACATAATTGACTGAGAGAAAATGGGAGAAGAAGTTGTAATTCCCTCCCTTTAATTAATTAATATTAATTTTAAAATTAAATTAATAATAATTATACATATAATAACAACCTTATTATATGGTATATAAATTATATGTTATATCCCATATAACACATAATCCAAAGTTACATACTGTATCAAATACAATATAGCCTATAGATGTATTTTCTCTCAACAAAACATGATATTTAATATAAATCACATTTATATTAAATTCACTTATATGAATCTCATTCATATAATTAATATTTGAATCATATTCAAATTCCTCTCATATTACCTTATATTATAATGTATCAAATACATTATATTAGTTATATATTATATATAATTAATCTAATTAATTATATAATATATAATTAATTCCCTTAATTAATTTGAACACTTCAAATTAATCCAAAAATAGTTTTCAATTAAATCCCTGTTGAGCTATAGATGGGACCTTATGAACCTGTAGATTGAAGCTCCAACGGTACTCAGATAATTGATTAAACTCCTTAATTATATTACCCAACATTCGTTAACTACCGGTCATTCCACTAAAGACCGCCAGCTGCACTCTACACTCTACAGATAAATTTATGTCTCCATTGGATACAACCAATCAACAGTACGATGACCCTTCACAAATTGCTCGTAAGTACAGCTGGGCCAAAATTACCCTTTTTACCCCTATAGTTACATCTAACTCCTTAAGTACCACTGATCCCTCTAATTAACAATAAGTCATAGTCCAACTATGACCAAGTTCCTCTCGGGCTAGGAGAGGTGTGGCTATTATGTTCAAGCTCGAAATCGCCCTTAAGGTAGCAATCTATCTACTTGCCCGTGCATTGGGTAAGAAGTGACTTCTGTCTTGTGTAGCTGTGTTCCCAGCTCACCAATCAGATGAATCCCCAAAATGGTAGGCTTGTTGAGTTGACAATCTGGTCACTCTCACCCATACCAATCAAAGGACCGCCTTCATGAGTAGGAGTTCATAACTCACTCAGGATTCAGGTCATGTCACCTATGGTCATCCTAGTGAAATGTAACTCTTTATTATTAACGACGTTATATAAAGAGACTAATCATTTTATGGTCCAGTCTTATACAAACTCTTTGTATAGGATACCCTCGCTCACATGTCTCCATATGAATGACCAGGATTAGATCATTTGTAGCACTTTAAAACACTTGTAACACCTACAAAATGAGCCGTATCCATAGTGTCACCAAGATAAGGTACCCAATCTTATCCATCTACTACAGACCGTTAGGTTATTATTTAAACAAGATCCACTTATATGTCTCTACATACTTGTTTAAATTACATGAAATAACCTCAGATCTTAGTTTATTGGATTGAGTATATGCTTATAAAATAACAATTATTTTATTAACAACAATTGTTTATACAAAGTTTACAAACTACGAGATTACAAGAGATTTAGGACACCAATTCCAACAATCTCCCACTTGTCCTAAAGCTTAGAGAGCCTAATGTACAATTCCAATAAAGTACAAAATCACAATAAACTAGGGAATACACTATACTCCAGTAACATCTTCCACTTACCCTAGACAATATGTCGCATATCCCGTAGACCCAGGCTTTCTAGATGACCCTCGAACACTTTAGTCGTGAGAGCCTTTGTAAACAGATCAACAACGTTGTGCTCCAAAGAAATCTTCATGATAGTCACATCACCTTGATGCACAATCTCCCTAATCAAATGATATTTTCGATCTATGTGCTTGCCTCTTCGGTGATTCCTAGGTTCCTTAGAATTTTCTACAACACCACTATTATCACAATAAAGTGTGATGGGCAAAAACATATTTGGAACAACTTCAAAATCAATAAGGAACTTCTTAAGCCATACAACCTCTTTAATTGCTTCATAAGCATCTATGTATTCGACTTCTATAGTAGAGTCTACGATGCATCCTAGCATAATGCTTCGCCATACGATAGCTCCTTCATTCAGAGTAAACATTGACCCTGATGTGGATTTTCGAAAATCCCGATCAGTCTGAAAGTCAAGTCTATGTATCTTGTAAGGATCAAATCCTTATCTCTATACACGAGCATATAGTCCCTCATTCTCCAAAGATACTTGAGGATCGTTTTGACCGTCGTCTAGTGATATAATCATGGATTGGACTGATACCAATTGACAATCTCTACTGCATACCAAATGTCAGGTCTAGTACATAACATTGCATACATAAGGCTACCAACAGGTGATGCATAAAGAATTCGTCTCATTTCCTCAACCTCTCGAGTAGTCTTAGGACATTATTCCTTAGACAATACAATTCCATGCCTGAAAGGTAATAAACCCTTCATGGAATTGTTCATCGAATATGTGACAAGCATCTTGTCAATATACGATGCCTTAGACAAGGGCAACCTTTTGTTCTTACGATCCCTTATAATCTAGATCCTTAGAAAAAACTACGCCTCTCCTAAATCTTTCATTTGGAGTTGGGCGGCTAGTCATTTCTTTACATCAGTCAGAAAACCTACATCATTCTCAATAAGTAGGATATCATCCACATACGATACGAGGAAAGCTACTGAACTGTTGATGATTTTCTTGTAAACACAAGGCTCATCAACATTCTGATCAAACCCATAAGATTTGATCGCAGTATCAAATCTTATATTCCAAGATCGAGATGCTTGTTTTAGTCTATAAATGGACCGATTAAGCTTGCAAACCTCTTGCTCTTGATATTGTTCAATTAATCCTTCTGGTTGATTCATGTAGATGGTCTCTTCAAGATTACCATTCAAAAAGCCAGTCTTGACGTCCATTTGCCCGATCTCATAGTCATAATATGTGACTATGGACAAGAGAATCCTGATAGACTTTAACATGAAAACAGGTGAGAAGTTTCTTCATAATTCACTCCTTCAACCTAGGTATAACCCTTTGCCACAAGTCTAACTTTAAAGGTCTGTACCTTTCCATCTACACCTCTTTCCTCTTGTAGATCCATTTACAACCTATAAGTTTTACCCCATCAGTTTGATGTACAAGCTTCCAGATAAAGTTGAAGTACATGGGCTCTATTTCTTGATTCATGGCTTTAATCCAATGCTTATTTATAAGACAATGGATCCTCAACTTCATCATCAGTTATGATGTTTTAAGCTTCTGTTAAACCCATGTAGAATACAGGTAGGTTCATAACCTGCCTAGTACATTGAGGCAATCTCAATTCTTGAGATGGATGACTAGATGAACTGGCATCAACAACCTTTGTTGATGTATTAGCCTGTTTAACAACTCTCGTGGAAGTCTCAGTAGACTCATTAGAAATCTCACTTAAAACCAGTTTGCTGTTGGGTTTTATGTCCTAAAAACTCACAGTTTGTAAAATGATAAACATTTTCTATTATCAATATACTTGTTATTGATCTCATAAATTGTATGAAAGTCTAAATCCAATAAACTAAAACCCATGACTATTGTATGAGTACTTGAAACATTATGTGGAGATATAAGAGTGGATTGAGTTCGAGTAAATAGTCAAAATGATCTATGGTACATGAATGAGGTTGGGTATCTTATTCTGGTAACACCACTGGATACGGCCGACTTTGTAGTTGTTACAAAGAGCTGTAAAGTGCTACATACGATGTAATCTTAATTCGTACATGTTATGACATGAGAAGTAGAAGCATCCTATGCAATGAGTTTGCATAAGATCAGGACCAAGAAATAAGTCACTCTTACTTTATAATACTGTTTACTGTTCAAGACTGACTATTTCACCTAGATGGCCTAGAACGCGATCTTAATCCTGGGCTAATTATGAACTCCTATTTATTCGGGATTGCCCTTAGATTTGCATAGTTGAGGGTTGGCTCAACAACGCCAGCTCAATAAGACTCCCATTTCAGGGGTAAGACCGGATAGATAGCTGGGAACATAGGGTGCAAGTTGGAGTTCACGCCTACCCGATTTAAGGATAGAAGAAAGGTTGTTCTCTCAAGTACTGAATCCAGGTCTTGAACAAGGGGCCCCACCCTCTCACTGGGCTAAGAGAGTTTGGTTTGATGATTGGATCACAAACCAGTTGTTCATTAGAGGATCAGTAGGGACTTGAGAAATAAGACGTAATCTCGGGGGTAAAATAGATATTTGACCCAGCCGTTATTACGAACAACCTGTGAAGGGTCGACTTACTGATTATGGTTAAATCATGTGGACATAATATATCTACAGTGAGGGGAATGCAACTATGGGCTTTAGTGGAATGACCCATTAGTTAACGAATGGAGATTAATTTGGTCTAATGAGTTTAGCCAATCAATCTCGGATCATTGGAGCCCATGATCTGTAGGTCTGCGAGGTCCCCTTACTAGCTCGTAACGAACTAGCTCTAGAATATAGTGATAAGTTAATTTGAAACGTTCAAATTAGAATTTAGGGAATTAGTAATTATATGAGATATAATTATGTTTAATTTTATAATTAAACGGAATAAGAGAATCTATATATTTAAATATGATTTAAATATATAAAGATGGATATGTGTTAAAATTAACTTAATATTTGATATTAAATTAATTAAGTTTTATTTAATAATTAATTGATGAAATTAATTAATTTTTCTTTTTTAAAATCAAATAGATATTTCAAATAAAAATTTGATTTTTAGATAAAATTAAAAAATTGGAAAACTAAAACACAAAATGGAAAAATGGGTTTTTCCATTATCCATCTTTGAACTAGCTCACACATGAAGTAATATATTTGCCTTGTCTTCTCCAAGCATGAGCTACAACTCATGCAGCTCTTCTCTTTGCATGTTGATCTGCAATATAATGAGAAGATTGGAGTGAAAATTGGGCATGCAATCTACAAAATTTTGAGAGAAAATTCGGTTTGAAGAAAGATTCTTCAACAAAGGTTGCTACAGTGAGATTTTCTCCTTTATCCCTTGATTCAAGCTTGTTTTGAGTCCCACAACTCAATTTAGAGTACCAAGAGAATAGTGGGAAAGATCTTGAGGTGGACTACAACAAGATATGGAGAAGATTGCAGCTAGAGAAAGGGCTTTGAAGAATTTCTATAAGAGGTATGTCTTGAAACCCTTTTTTCTGCAGAAGAATGCTTTATATTATGCCAAAATTAGTGAATTTGAGTGCTTAGATGATCCTTGTGTTTTTGTTGCTGTTGATACAATCCTACATTTACTTCGTGGCTTACGATCTCTCATGTGGTCTTCTTCCAAGAAGGTAGTGTTTGTCGATACAAACACTTTATTCTCACTTGGATCATAGAAGTATCCACCTCTTGTTTCCTTTGGGTAACCTACAAATAGGCACACTTTTGAACAAAGTTCCAACGTTTTGGGGTTTGCCATTAACACATGGGCTGGACATCTTCAAATTCTAAAGTGGCATAAATTACCTTTATGACCTTTCCATAATTCAAAAGATATTTCAGAAACACTCTTTGAGGGAATGTTGTGAAGGAACTCTTATCAAAGAGAACCCATGAGCGGAAGCATGATCGATCCAAATTCATTGTGACAGAATTACAAGCATTCACAAACATATAAACCAGTTATGCATCTTCTAACAAATTACGACATGCTTTAGAAATTAAATACAAAAGGAATGAGAGACTTACCTTTGAAGAACTCTTCTTCCACA
Organism: Benincasa hispida; assembly: GCF_009727055.1. Taxonomy (NCBI): domain Eukaryota; kingdom Viridiplantae; phylum Streptophyta; class Magnoliopsida; order Cucurbitales; family Cucurbitaceae; genus Benincasa; species Benincasa hispida. The sequence continues at coordinate 31,386,409 of NC_052358.1, read as the reverse complement.
GATCTATCGCTCTCGTGAAGACTTGGATCAGCAACTTCTCGCTGTCGCTACGGTCGTTTAGTCAATCGTCTGGTCAATCACGAACAATCTTCTCAAACAAGTAACCTCTCAAACACCACCACTCAGTAACCTTGGTATTCTTGGAGTGAGAATCCAGGAGGTGTGGGCTTTGATATGAATTTGATAAAGGGTTGGAGGAAACTACGATCGTACTATACGACCAAGCAAGTGGGAGAATGAATTGTCTATTGTATAGACTTTTTATTCTCGATCGTTTAGTAAATCTCAACAGGTATACGATCGTTTAGAAAAATAGGTTTGATCATTTACATGATCGTTGAGTGAATCTCGCTAGCCACACGATCGTTTAGTCAAAGGCGAGTGTACACGATCGTTTAGACAAACACTTGAAGGCTGTCATGTAGTCTCTCGTGAGCTAAACGATTAGCTGTGTACTTAATGAAGCGATCCTTTACAAAATGAAAACATTTTTCATTTTATCCTTCAGTTATGAAAATTGAATATAACCTCCCACTTTCACGCACGGTTAAAGGAGAAACCCCCTGCAATTATTGCATAATTGTTTTAATTATAAATAAATATAAAACTAACTTATCATATTATATTATAACTTATAGTTTTAATATCACATCATATGTAACATTTAAATCATAATCCTTTTCTCCTTTACTTGATATAAATCATATTTATATCATTTTCCTCCAATTAATGTATCTCATACATCATGTCAGCTATATCACATATAATTGAACCAGTCTTGTCAATTTGAATACTTCAAACTAAACCAAAAACTCATTTTCAACTTGAATCCATTGAGCTACCAAAGGGACCTTATGGACCTATAGCTTGAAGCTCCAACGGTACGTGAATAACTGACTAAACTCTTTAGTCACGAGATCAACCATCCGTTAACTGTCAGGCACTCCACTAAAGATCAACAACTGAACTCTTCTCACTACAGATATATTTATATGTCCATTGGATTTAACCAGTCAACAGTACGATAACCCTTCACAGATGCTCACAAGTACAACTAGGCCAATTTACGGTTTTGCCCCTATAGTTACAACTAACTCCTTAAGTACCACCGATACCTCTAATGAACAATACATCATAGTTCTACTATGAGTAGACACCTCTCGAGCCTTAAGAAGGTGTGTGACGCCACATCGTTCAAGCCCCTAAATCAGCCCTTAAGGGAGCAATCTATCTACTTTAGCAATCTATCTACTTACCCTTGCTTCGGGGAAGAAGTGAATTCCATCTTGTGTCGCTAAGTTCCCAGCTCCCCAATCAGACGATCCCCAAAGTGGTAGGTTTGAGTCAGTAATCTGGCCACTCGCACCTATGCAAATCAAAGGATCACCCTCATAGGCAGGAGTTCCCATTCACTCAAGATTAAGGTCATGTCACCTATGGTCATCCTAGTGAAATGTAGTCTCTATCATGAATGATGTTATATAACGAGACTAAACACTTCGTGGTTCGATCTTATACAAACTCCTTTGTATAGAACACCCCCGCTCGCATGTCTCCACATGAATGATTAGAATCAGACCATTTGTAGCACGTCACAACACTTGTAACTATCTACAAAGTGGTTGTATCCGTAGTGTCACCAGGATAAGGTTTCCCTCCTATATCCATATCTTACAGACCATTTTGGTTATCACTTAAGGTATGATCAACTTGTATGTCTCCATATACATGTTTAAGTTACAACAATAACTAGGGATCTTAGTTTATTGGTCTGTGGTAAATGCAAATAAAATGTCTCATATTTCATAGACAACAGTGAAGAAAATATCTCATATTGAGCAACTTTTATAACTAGCAGCCTTAGTACATATATGTTATTTTCCATTGAACTAAAACCTAACTCCATTCCATTCTTAAAAATAAACACTTTATTCTCAGAGAAGAATATGAAATATTTTTGTTCAATTAGACAGGAAACATAAATTAGGTTCCTCTTGATATGAGGAACTACATATGTGTCATCTAATAACATATATCATTTCTTGTCCAAAAATAACTTAAGCTTACCTACAACAACGGCTGAAACGACCTCACCTGCACCGACTCTAAGAGTCATCTCTATATCTTCCAATTGTTTCCAGGAATTAAATCCTTGATGGGAAGAACATACATGGTTAGTAGCTTCTAAATCAACTATCCAGACATAATCATCATTCTTTACTAAGTACATCTCCAAGACAAATAAATCAGATTTATTTACTTTGGAGTTCTTCCATTTCTAGATAGTAGTGGGATCAACTCCATAACCCATGTCATAAACTCCAAGTTTCATCTCAGAGGATAATCTTCGTCGATGAACTTCATCAGAGTCGGCAACAATTGCTATCTCTGTTAGTCTCTTGACATTCAATATGGACCAATGATTATCTTGGGAACTGACACTACTAGTTTTATTGTCATCAATCTCGTTTTGCTTGAATCGTGAGAACTTTCGTTCAAACAATTCTCGCATTGATTGCATGATCTCATGTGCAATGACCATGTTCTCAAACCTTTTGGCCAACATACCAAGCATGCTTGCCAAAATATGAACTCGGGCGTTAGAATTAGCCTTCGTCCACACCTTATATGCATCACGAACATTTCGTGGTGCATCAGAGGTTGGGACTTGAGGACAATCCTCAGTCATGACAATTTTGAGGTTGGGATTCTTTCCACGTCATGTAATTGAAATCGGCCAAACTAAAAAAGGTAACTAACGAAAGAATGCTATTTGACATATTTGCTGAAAAATAAACACATTGATCTACATTAGATTTTAGCATAACTCTTAAAAAAATCTAATCAATTTTAGCAAAATCTAAATGAACCCCATTTAACATCTAATTTTGCGATGATACTTTTGTGATTTAGGACAAAAGCCACCAAAGGGTAGCCAGTTGTCCCTTCACTGAATCGGGACACTCTCAATCAATCATTGCACTAGAATAACTCCTATTCCTATAACAATCAATCATCATATATTCGGTCAAGAAATCATTAACTTGCTTAATAATTTCCCATAAATGTGATCCTCCATTTTAGATCCTAGAGTTCTGCCCTAATGAGCCAATCGAAGGGAAAAATCGATTGGGGTAAAAACTAAAGCGATCCTATCCATATCTTGAGTTTGCCTTATCCATCCTTATCCATCTATTACATACCATTTAAGTTATCACTTAAACATGATCCACCCGTATGTCTCCACATATATGTTTAAGTTAAAAAGATAACCTTCAATGTTAGTTTATTGGTATATGGTTAATGCAACTAAAATATCATATATTTTATAAATAATGAATAAAATATCATATATTTTATTAAATACATAATGAGTTTGTTCAACAATTTTTACAAGCTATAGGACCCTACGAGATTTAAGGCATCAGCCCCAACAATCTCCCACTTGACCTAAAGCTAGTGGGGTGTACAATATAATAAAAATAAAAAGTACACATATAATAAACTAGGGATAACATGCACCCAGTACAATATCTCCCACTTACCTTAGTCCAAACGTGGTCTATCCCATAGACCTATACACTGCAGGTGATCCTCAAACACCGTAGCCGTGAGGGTCTTTGTAAACGGATCAACAACGTTATGCTCCGAAGCTATCTGCATGACAATCACTGTTGAGGTTGATGCCCTAAATTTCGTAGGGTTCTATAGTTTGTAAACACCTATATGAACAAACAGTTTTGTGATTTATAATATGAGATCTTTTATTCACTTCAGTCTATGAAATATGAGATATTTTAGTTGCATTAACCATAAACCAATAGACCAGGATCCCTGGTTATCGTTGTAACTTAAACATGTATGTGGAGACATACAAGTGGATCATGCTTTAAGTGATAACCTAAATGGTCTGTAGTATATGGATAAAGGAGGGAATCCTTATCTTGGTGCCGCTATGAGTGTGGCCCGCTTTGTAGAGTTTACAAGTGTTGTAAAATGCTATAAATGGTCTGATCCTGACCATTTATGTATTAGACATAAGAGCGAAGATGCTATATACAAAGGAGTTTGTATAAGACCGGACCACGAAATTTTTAGTCTCATTATATAAATCCGTTCATGACAGAGACTTTCATTTCACTAGGATGACCATAGGTAACATGACCTTAATCCTGAGTGAGTTGGGAACTTCTGTCTATGAAGGTGGTCCTTTGATTTGCATGGTGCGAGTGGCCAGATTGTCGACTCAAACCTACCACTTTGGGGATTCGTTTGATTGGGGAACTGGGAACTCAGCTACACTAGACGGAATTCACTCCTTCCCTTAAGCAGGGGTAAGTAGCTAAATTGCTCCCTTAAGGGTTGATTCCAAGGCTTGCATGTAGTGCCACACCTTCTCTTGGCCCAAGAAGGGTTTACTCATAGTATGACTATGATGTATTATTCATTAGAGGAATCAATGGTACTTAAGGAGTTAGATGTAACTACAGGGGAAAAACGGTAAATTAGCCCAGCTGTACTTACAAGCAATTTGTGAAGGGTCGTTGTACTATTCATTGGTTATATCCAATGGACACAGAAATATATCTTTAGTGCGAAGAGTGCAACTGTCGATCTTTAGTGAAGTGCCCAGCAGTTAACGGATGGTGGATATCGTGATTAAAGAGTTTAGTGAGTTATTCACATACAGTTGGAGCTTCAAGCTACAGGTCCATAAGGTCCCCTTGGTAGCTCAATGGATTCATGAAGAATCAGATTTTGGGTTAATTTGAAGTGTTCAAATTAACAAGAGGGAATTTGATTATATATGATATAATTAAGTGATTCAATTATATGTGATATAATTGATTTGATATATTAGATACATTAATTAGAGGAATCAATATTAAATGACATAAAGTAGAAAAAGAACTATGGTTTATATATTGCATGAGATGTGATATTAAAACTATAGGTTATAAATATAATATGATAAATTAGTTATTATATTTATTTATAATTAAATCAATTATAAAATAATTGGTTTCAAATTTTTCTCCTAATAACCGATTTAGTGGGAAGTTGTAATCAGTTATGGTAACTGATGGATAAAATGAAAATCGTTTTCATTTTTTAATAATCGAACGTGTATAAAGAAAAAGCTATTCGATAGTCTTGAGAGAGTAAATGATCGAGTAAAGAGTATACTATATGATAGCTGCTCACTAATACACGATCGAGTAACCAAGTCTACACGATAGACTCCTGTCTTCTCCCACTTACTCGATCATCTACACAATCGTTCAATTCCTTCTTCCCTCTACCAAATCCATATAGAGCCCACAACTCTTGGATTCTCATACCGAGAATACCAAGGTAGCCTCGTGGTAGTGCCTATTTGCTGTTCGAGGGTCGAGGGTCGAGTTTCACTCGTTGCTGTTTGAGGATATTTTAAATGCGTTGTGTTCGTGTTGTTGGGCACCTTGTTGTGTTGATCGAGGAAACACTTGATCCCTTTATTTTAGCCCTTGAAGCATGCTGTAATTTACTTGATGCATAACTGTCCTATGTTAGATTGTAAATGTTGTTGTTCTTTCACAATGGGTTTTGGAATGATTTGCTTCCGCTCATTGGTTCTCTTGTTCAAGAGTTCCTTCAATTGGTATCAGAACAAGGTTGTTATGATATTCCAAATTTCATTGATGTATTAAATTACATTTGCAGTCTTGGTGGGTTTTATGTGTCTGCAATGCGTTTAAGTGTTAGATGTAGTTGTGGATGTGAATTGATGGATGTTTCGGGTTGATTGCCTCTGGTTTTAAAGCTTTCTTTACGTTTCAAAAATAATTTGTAAGGGACCCTATGTTTTTGGACATTATTACTTTGCTATCAAGTTTGTATTTGAGTCTGTAAGAGTCATTCATGATGAAGCTTCAATGCATGGAGATCCTGTTCTCTTCGAGGAATAAGACCAAGGGTTGGTCACATCGTGTAGCCTAGGCTAAACGATCGTTTAGATTTGGCTACGTGATCATGTAGAAAAGTTCTACTCGATCTTGTAGTGTTTACTAAACGATCGCATGGCTGATGCTATGCGATTGAGTAAAAAGTTTGCTCGATCGTGTTGCATTGGCTACTTGATCACATAGACGCTGAGGTGTTGAGTATATGATACTCGACGCATGGTAGGCGCACGCACTAAACGATTGAGTAGGCCAGCATGCTCATCACATACTCACTGGCTACTCGATTACTTGGTATGCGATACTTGACATTAGTTCCACGATCGTTTAGACGATCATGCTTCATCGTATAGTTTTCGTCTACTCGATTGTTTAGGCATGCATGCATTATACGATGTGCACTGCACAATCACGTGTCCTTCATGCGTCATTGCATAGTCAAAGGCACTCGATCAATGCTACACGATCGTTTATACTTGTTCAGCATTACTTGACGATCACAAGAAGTTGCTAACAATCAAGGTTCGAGGCTTCGTCCGAGCGGTTCAAGACCCGGTTCGCTTGTTTGAATCGGTTGGCTCGCTGGCTTTTGTAATAGATAGTTTTTCTTTTATGATCTTTTAGTCTAATTATCTCGGTTTGTTGATTTTTTATGAATGTACATGTGATGTATGTTTAACTATATGTCATAAAGTATGCCATATAGTTGTAAAACCCACCATAGGTTATGCAATTATTCATGCATCATTTTTATATTATAAGAGTTATAATATAGTAGCTTGCATGATTAAATTACATTAAAGCATGCTCATGCATCATATAATATAAGAGTTATAATATATATGCATTAAGCATATCCATGCATCATCTTTATATTATAAGTGTTATAGTATGAGGGTGTATGAAAGCATGTATGCTTGGTTCATTACATTTTATATAAGAGTTATATATAGTAATGAATGAACATTGCATGAAGCATGACACTTAGGTTAATTTATAATAGTTATAAATACCTAGTCTAGCTTAGCAATGTTGTTGGTTTAATAGAAATTAGAACTGAAATCAATAAGAAAGACATACATGCACACTTAGGTTTAATCATGTTTTAAAAGAGTTTTAAATTTTGATTGAGATAAACCTAAGATCACGGTTCTAATGAGATTTGATTAAAGTGTTTAATGAGATTTGGTTAAAACTTGTTTAATTATCAAAAGCAAGAGTTCTTTTTGAGCAAGTTGAACACACACTTAGTTAAAATCAGTATCCGAATTAACTAAGTTAATGAATCCCTAGGTAGAACATTCAGTGGGAGGTACTTGGGGTATATGATACTTCACTTAAACCTCTACACGTTTCTCCCTAAAATTTCACACCATGAAATCTATTCTCGGCCTCGTGGCACCCTAGGAGTGTCCCCCTAAAGGATGGTGTTTGGGTAGGTCAACACCAAGGTGAACGGAGAGAATGTTCATAGTAAGTGGGAGCGGGACGTGTGACAACATATCCCACGGTCTCTCTCATTAAGTTGGATGAAGCTCTGAAGTTCATCTTCAACTCCAAAATGAAGGAGGATACATCTGTTCGAGAACATGTTCTGAACATGATGGTCCACTTTAATGTGGTGGAGATGAACAGGGCTCGCATCGATGAGGGCAACTAGGTTAGCATTATTCTAGAGACATTGCCAGAAAGCTTCCTACACTTCGTAAGCAACGCTATTTTGAACAGGGTTGATTACACCCTTAAAACTCTCCTTAACGAGTTGTAGACACTTCAATCCTTGCTGAAAATCAAGGAGGAGAAGGTTGGTGAGGCAGATGTTTCTTCATCATCTAAAAAGTTTGCTAAAAAACATTATTTTTTCTCTTATTAATCTTAGGAGTAAAAGGTTTCCTAAATAGAAGAAATACCCAATTACAAATAAGGAAAGAATAAAATACAGCAAATATAATACAATAAGTACAATATAAAATTTCACAATAAAGGAAATAATCAATACTCCCTCTTAAGCTGGTTTGAAGATATCATTCATAATCAGCTTGTCAATCAACTTTTTGAATTACCACTTTGAAAGACCTTTGGTTAACACATATGCAATTTGCTCTATTGTCGGAAGAAAGGGAATGCATATTCCTGCATCAATCTTTTCCTTTATGAAGTGTTTATCAACTTCAATATGTTTGGTCCTATCATGAAGGACTAGATTGTGGGCAATGAAAATTGCTGACTTGTTATTACAATAGATGCACATGGGCATTGCCTGAGAGAAATTCAATTCTAACAATAGTCTTCTTATCTATATGCCCTCACAAATACCATGGGCTAATACCCTAAATTCTGCTACTTCTTGCAACCACACTTTGTTTTCTACTTCGCCAAGTAACCAGATTTCCTCCAACAAAAGAGCAATACCCCAAAGTAGATCTTTTATCAGTCGTGCTTCCTACCTAATCAACATCAGTATAAACCTCAATGTTTAGGTGGTCATGCTTCATGAATAATATACCTTTTCCTGGAGTACCTTTCAAATATCTCAAAATTCTATTCTATAAACTGCTTCAAAGTGAACTGACCCGGGAGCATGCATGAACTAACTTACTACACTAACTACGAAAGCAATGTCATGACGTGTGTGAGAGAGGTATATGAGTCTCCCTACAAGCCTCTGGTATTTTTCCTTTTCTTTTACTTCTTTTTCAGTTGCAGCAATCAATTTTAAATTTTGCTCAATACGAGTTTCTGCTATCTTGCAACCAAGTAAACCTGTCTCATTCAGTAGGTTAAGAATATACTTCCTCTGGTTGACGAGAAATCCATTTTTAGATTTGGAAAACTCCATTCCTAGGAAATACTTTAAGGTTCCCAGATCCTTGATTTGAAAATCATTAGCAAGGTTTTTCTTCAAGATATTCAGTCCTGTCTTATCATTACATGTAAGAATGATATCATCAACATACACGATCAAAACGACCAACTTACCACTTCTAGTATGTTTATAGAACATAATATGATCAGCTTGAATTTGATTGAATCCATAGCTTGTGACTGCCTTTCCAAACCGTTCAAACCATGCTCTGGGAGATTATTTAAGCCCATATAATGATTTCTTTAACTTGCACACTTTGTTAATCTCGAGATCCACCATAAAACTAGGTGGCAAGTCCATAAAAACATCTTATTCAAGATCCCCATTGAGAAAGACATTCTTCACATCAAGTTGATAAAGAGGCCAATCAAAATTAACTGCCACAAACAATAAGATTCTAATGGAATTAATTTTAGCTACTGGAGCAAATGTTTCTTGATAATCAATGCCATAAGTCTGAGTGAACCCCTTGGCAATAAATTTGGCCTTGTACTTTTCAATACTACCATCAACTTTACATTTTACAGTGAACACCCATTTGCATCCCACCGTCTTCTTATCTTTTGGTAGTTCGACTATGTCCCATGTGCAATTTTGTTTCAGTGCACTGAACTCTTCCATCACTGCTAATTTCCAATTCAAATCATTTAGGGCTTCCTGTATATTTCTTGGAACAAATAGGTTAGTTATTTTGGATGTGAAGGCTTTATGACAGTGAGACAATCTATGATAAGAAAGATAGTTTTCAATGGGATATTTGGTGCATTTACGAGTACCTTTCCTATGGGAAATTGGAATATCAAGATCAGAGAAATCAGGTAAAGGATTAGAAGGAGATGAAGAACTAGGAGAAATAGGAGTAGAGTGTCTAATACCTGGATCTTTAGGATCATTCATCGGAGTATTTGATTGGTCCTATATAAGTAAATTGTCTAATCTCGGACTCTTTGAATCAAGTTTCTTCTAGTATAAACCTGAAGTTCAGGATTTCGACTTGTAGAGTCATTTTGTAGTATTTCTCCCCCTAAAGAACTCTCTATACTTGATATCGAAGGACTAGAGCTCATAATTACAGGACCACTGATGTTTGGGAGAGATAAAGTATCCCAAAAATTATCCTCAAGGTTAGATATCTCCCCCTGAAGAAAATTCGGGCAAAAAAAAAAAGGTTGATTTTCCAAAAAAGACACATCCATACTCTCAAAATACTTGTGGGTCAAAGGATCAAAACATTTGTAAGCTTTCTTATGAGAAACATCGCCTACAAAAATGCATTTAATGGCTCGAGGATCAAGCTTAGTTCGAGAAAGAGGAGAAGTATAGACATAAGCAGTGCACCTAAACAATTTAATTGGTAAATCAGAAGACAATCGGTTATTAGGAAAAAACTCATTGAAGTGATTAAGAGGAGTTTTCAAATTCAAAACCTTAGACGACATTCGATTGATCAAATATGCAACTGTAAGAATGGTATCACCCCACAAATATTTTGGAACATTCATAGAGAACATAAGGGCACGAGCAACTTCAACTAAGTGTCTATTCTTTCGCTCAGCAATGTTATTCTACTGAGGCGTATCACGAAATGTAGCTTGATGAAAAATGCCCTTATCTTACAAAAAAATTGGTTAATTGTTCATTGAAATATTCAGTGTCGTTATCAAAGTGAAGAATTCAAATTTTAGTTTGAAATTGAGTCTCTATCATATTGTAAAACCGAACAATAACTTTTTTTACCTCTGACTTTTTTTGTTAACAAATAAAGCCAAGTTAAATGAGTGTGGTCATCTATAAAGGTAACAAACCAACACTTACTACTATGAGTTAAGACTTTAGACGAACCCCAAACATCATTATGAATTAAGGAAAAAGGTGATGAAGCCTTGTACGGTTTAGGCAAGTAGATGGATCGATGATGTTTGGCAAAAATGAAACTTTCACAAACAATCAAATCCTTTAAATAAACAGGGAAACAGGCTTTAAATAAAAGAAATTTGGATGCCCTAATCTACGATGCAAAATCATGATAGTTTCTTTAACAGAAGGAGAACAAACAATTCTCAAGCTCTGAACTTTTTTATGACTAGCAAAAACTTCATCAAATTAATAGAGACCATCAATCATCCTAGCACGTCCAATTGTCCCCCCCACCCTCGATTCTTGATCCTGAAAGATACAATGAGTTTCACAAAAGATAACATGACAGTTAGCATCCTCAAAAAGTTTACAAACAGACAAGAAGTTACAAACTAATTTTGGAACATGAAGGACAGAACGTAATATAAGTTTTGTAGTCAAAGGAATAGTTCCTTTTCCTGCAATAGAGGTGAAGCTGCCATCGATAATGTGAATTTTTCATTGCAATACATATGAGAATATGATTCAAATAAATAAGAGGAAATGGTCATATGATCAGAAACTCTAGAGTCTATAATCCATGGAGATGAATTAAGACAAGAGAGAGCTTGAGGACAAGTACCTGATTGATCCAAGGAAACACTAGGATTACCATATGATGAATTGGACTGTAGCAGCTTCAAAATTTGATCATTTTGCTCTTTATTAAACGGGTTGGAGTCAATAACATTAGCATTAAAATCATGTTGCTTGGAACTTTTCCAATTCACAGGTTTTCCATGAAGTTTACAATAAGTTTCACGTGTATGTCAAGGTTTATTGCAATGGTCGCATCAGACATGAGGCTTTTCATTTGGCTTATTGGATTGATTAGAAGCCTTCATTGTAGTATTTTCAGTCACCAACGCAGAGCATTCAACTGAGTCAATAGGTTTTTTTGCAAATCATAACATTCTTGCGGCTGTCTTCAGAAAAAAAAACATCATTAATAGTTGGAAGAGTAGTTTTTCCAAGTATTCTACCTCTAACTTCATCAAACTCAACATCGAGGCCGACAAGGAATTTATAAATATGACCATCTTCAATAGTTTTCCTATAGTCCTTTTGGTCCTCTGTAGACTTCCACTCATACGTATCAAAGAGGTCAAGGTCCAAATCCTTTTTAATGAGTGAAAGTATTGTGTAACGGAGCTAGTTCCTTCTCGTATATCACCCAATTTAAGTTCAACTCAAATACTTGTGACTGCTTGCCCAAATTAGAATACATCTGAGTTACACTATCCCATAATTCCTTGCCAGTAGAGTAACACATATAGTTACAACCAATGTCTTCGACCATGGAATTGACAAGCCAAGTCATAACCACGGAGTTTGTAGCATCCCATTCGACGAATGAAGGGTCATCTGGACTAGGAATGGTTTTTTCTCTTGTGATGTAACCAATCTTCCCTTGTCCATGAATATAAATCCGAACACTTTGGGACCAACGCAGAAAATTATCCCCATTGAGTTGAATGGTAATTACTTGGATAGTGGGACCGGTTGAATGGCCACGATTGAGTCGAGTTGAATGACCACATGTAGTTACAACCATTGAGTTGAGTTGAATGGTAGTTATTTGGAAAGAATAAAATACAGCAAATATAATACAATAAGTACAATATAAAATTTCACAATAAAGGAATAATCAACAAAGTTCCTCCGAGGTTCGACCTCAGGAACTAAGTCTACACCTTCTTCTTCCAACACTAAAAAGTGGAAGAATAAGAAAGATAGTAAGGAGAAGGGGAAAACGCCTACTAATTCACAACCTACCACTTCGCGGGGTAGGCGACCGGAGCCGATTGAAAAGGAAAAATATTTCCACTGCAACCAGGATGGGCACTATAAGCGGAACCCTACGCTGGTAGAAGGAGAAGAAGAAAGCCCATGCCACCCAAGGTAAATTTTATTTACTGGTTTTGGAGACTTGTTTACTGGAGAATGATGATTCTGCCTAGATTATATACTCTGGGGCCACTAACCATGTTTATTTTTCTTTTCAGTGGATTAGATCCTAGCGGTAGCTTGAGGCTGGTGAAGTGACGATGTGAGTTGGCACTGGGCACGTCGTCTCAGTTGTGATAGTGGGAGGCCTCCGATTGACTTTACAAAATAGATTCATCATTTTGAATGATGTGTAAGTTATTTTTGATTAAAGAGGAACTTGATAATAAACTGTTTTAAACTTTAAATTTTTAAAATTTTCAGTTAATAAAGTTATTTTTGAGGCCAAGTCCTTGCTTGAATGTAAACACATTTTAAATTTTTCAGTTAATAAACTGTTTATTTTGAAAGATGGTGTTGAGATATGTTCAGCTAATCTGGAAAATAATTTGTATGTGCTAAGGCCGTTAGTAACAAATTTCCTCCATAACATAGAGATGTTTAAAACTGTCGTAACTCAAAATAAACAACTTAAAGTTTCTCCTAAAGAAAATGCCAAACTTTGGCACCTTCGATTAGGGCACATCAATCTCAATAGGATTTAGAGGTTGGTAAAAAATGGACTTCTAAACGAGTTAGAAGAAAATTCTTTACCTGTGTGCGAGTCATGCCTTGAAGGCAAGATGACTAAAAGACCTTTTACTGAAAAAGGTTATCGAGCCAAAGAGCCTCTAGAGTTAGTGCATTCAGACCTTTGTGGTCTAATGAATGTGCGAGCCAGGGGAGGCTACGAGTATTTCATCACTTTTACTGATGATTATTCGAGGTATGAGTATGTTTATTTAATGCAACATAAGTCAGAATCCTTGTTCAAAGAGTTCGAGGACGAAGTTGAAAATGTGGTAGATAAACTGATTAAAATACTTCGATCTGATCGGGGTGGAGAGTTTTTGGATTATGGGTTCCATAACTATTTAATAGAACATGGAATCGTTTTCCAACTCTTAGCACCTGGTACACCTTAGCAGAATGGTGTATCAGAAAGGAGAAATAGAACCTTGTTGGACAATGTTCGGTCAATGATGAGTTACGCTTCCTTACTGAACTCGTTTTGGGGCAGGTACCACGAGCCCTCTGTCCCACAACTGTATTCCCTTCAAGAGTGGTGACAGAACACCTTTGGAGTTGTGGAATGGGTGTAAAGCTAGTTTGCGTCACTTCCATATATGGGGTTGCCCACCATATGTGCTTGAGGCTAATCCTATGAAACTGGAACCATGTTCGAGGCTGTGCCTATTTGTAGGCTACCCTAAAAGGGACACGAGGAGGTTACTTTTATGATCCTAAGGAAAACAAGGTGTTTGTATCGACAAATGTTACCTTCCTTGAGAAGAATCATATAAGGGAGCACAGTCCAAGAAGTAAAATCGTGTTGCGTGAGCTTTCCAACGAAACTACTGAAACGTCAACAAGAGTTGTTGAAAAGCCTATTACATCAATAAGAGTTGTTGATGGAAGTTCATCTAGTAGGCCAAATCCACCTTAAGAGTTGAGGGTACCTCGAGGTAGTAGGGGGGTTGCGAACCCAGCTGTTCGCTATATGGGTCTAACTGAAATCCTGGCTATGGTAGCCGATGGCGAGTTTGAGGATCTGTTATCTTACAAGAAGGAAATGGACGATGTTAACAGAGATGGATGGGTCAAAGCCATGGATCTCGAGATCGAGTCTATGTACTTCAACTTAATATGGGATCTTGTAGATCAACCTGATGAGGTTAAACCTATCAGTTGTAAATGGATCTACAAGAGGAAACGAGGTGCTGATGAGAAGGTACAAACCTTCAAGGCTAGACTTGTGGCAAAGGGTTATACCCAAGTCGAGAGAGTTGACTATGAGGAGACTTTTTCGCTTATTGCCATGCTTAAGTCTATCCGCATCCTCCTATCCATTGCCTTATATTATGACTATGAGATATGGCAAATGGATGTCAAGATTGCCTTTCTGAATAGTAATCTTGAGGAGACCATTTACATGGTGCAGCCCGAGGGATTCATAGCCATAGGTCAGGAGCAAAAGGTTTGCAAGCTAAATCGGTCCATTTATGGACTAAAAAAGACATCTTGATCTTGGAACATATGGTTTAATACTAGGATCAAATCTTATGCCTTTGATAAAAATGTTGATGAGCCTTGTGTCTACAAAAAAATCATCAACAGATCAGTAATTTTCCTAGTGTTATATGTAGACGATATCCTACTCATTGAGAATGATGTAGGTTTACTGACTTAGTTAAGAACTGGCTAGCGACTCAATTCCAAATGAAAGATTTGGGAGAGGCTCAGTTTGTTCTTGGGATTCAGATATTTCGGGATCAAAAGAACAAAGTGCTAGAACTGTCTCGGGCATTATAAATTGACAAGATGTTGGTCAATTGCTCGATGCAAAACTTTAAAAGGGCTCTTTTACCTATTCAGCATGAAGTTACATTGTCTAAGGAGCGGTGTCCTAAGACACTTCAAGAGGTTGAGGAAATGAGACGGGTCCTCTATGCATTTGTCATTGGCAGATTGATGATGTTATATACTAGACATGACATCTGCTACATTGTAGGGATAGATAATAGATATCAGTCTAATCGAGTACAGGGTCATTAGACAGCAGAACATCCCCAAGTATCTTCGAAGAACGAGGGACTACATGCTTTTGTATGGTTTTAAGGATTTTATCCTAAAAAAATACACGGATTCTGATTTTCAGACCGATAAGGATTCCTAAAAATCCACTTCAGGATCAGTGTTCACTCTTAATGAAGGAGCAATAGTATGGAGAAGTACTAAGCAGGGGTGCATCGTTGCCTTCACCATGGACGCCGAATATGTAGCGGCTTGTGAAGCTGTTAAGGAGGTCGTTTGGTTGAGGAAGTTCCTGACTGATCTGGAAATTGTTCCAGACATGTCTAGGCCCAGGACGATAGTAACAGGGATGGATGGGTCAAAGCATGGATCTCGAGATCGAGTCTATGTACTTCACTTAATATGGGATCTTGTAGATCAACCTGAATGAGGTTAAACCTATCAGTTGTAAATGGATCTAACAAGAGGAAGACGAGTCTGATGAGAAGGTACAAACTTCAAGGCTAGACTGTGGCAAAGGGTTATCCCAGTCGAGAGAGTGACTATGAGGAACTTTTCTCGCTTATTGCCATGCTTAAGTCTATCCCATCCCTCCTATCCATTGCCTTATATTATGACTATCGAATTGGCAAATGGAATTTCAAATTGCTTCTGAATAGTAATCTTTTGAGGAGACCATTTACATGGTGCGCCGAGGGATTCATAGCCAAGGTCAGAGAGCAAAAGGTTTGCAAGCTAATCGGTCCATTTATGGACTAAAAAAGACATCTGATCTTGAACATAAGGTTTAATAACTAGGATCAAATCTTATGGCTTTTGATAAAAAATGTTGATGAGCCTTGTGTCTACAAAAAAATCATCACAGTATCAGTATTTTCCTAGTGTTATATGTAGACGATATCCTATTCATTGAGAAAATGATGTAGGTTTCTGACTAGTTAAGAACTGGCTAGCGACTCCAATTCCAAATGAAAGATTTGGGAGAGGCTCAGTTTGTTCTTGGGATTCAGATATTTCGAGATCAAAAGACAAAGTGCTAGAACTGTCTTCGGGCATTATAAATTGACAAGATGTTGGTCAAATTGCTCGATGCAAAAACTTAAAAGGGCTTTTACCTATTCAGATGAAAGTTACATTGTCTAAGGAGCGGTGTTCCTAAGACACTTCAAGAGGTTGAGGAAATGAGACGGTCCTCTATGCATTTGTGGCAATCTGGCAAAGAATTGATGATGTTATATACTAGACATGACACTGCTACAATTGTAAGGATAGATATAGAATAATCACGTCTAATTCGGTACAGGGTCATTAGACAGCAGAACATCCCCAAGTATCTTCGAAGAACGAGGGACTACAATGCTTTTCGTATGGTTTTAAGGGATTTTATACTAAAAAATACACGGATTCTGATTTTCAGACCGATAAGGATTCCTAAAAATCCACTTCAGGATCAGTGTTCACTCTTAATGAAGGAGCAATAGTTATTGGAAGAAGTACTAGCAGGGGTGACGTTGCCTTCACCATGGACGCCGAATATGTAGCGGCTTGTGAGCTGTTAAGGAGGTCGTTTGGTTGAGGAAAGTTTCCTGACTGATCTGAAATTGTTCCAGACATGTCTAGGCCCATCACCCTTTATTGTGATAATAGTGTGTTATGGCAAACTTCAGAGAGCCTTGGAGTCAGAAGGCATGGCAAGCATATTAAGCAGAAATTACCATATCAATCAGAGAGATTGTGCATCGAAAGGATGATTGTCACGAAGATAGCTTCAGAGCACAACGCTGATGATTCATTTACGAAGGCTCTCACGACTACGGTGTTTGAGGTCACCAATAGAGTATTGGGTCTACGGGACTTGTCCGTCGGCTGGAACTAGGCAACTGGGAGATGTTTTATTGGGCCTTAGTGCCCTAAGTTTATTGTTTTGTAACTTGGTAAATATCTTGTACACCCCACTAATCTTTAAGACAAGTGTGGAGATTGTTGAGGTTGATGCCCTAAATTCTCGAGGGTCATGTAGTTTGTAAATACCTGTATGAACAAACAGTTTGTGATTTTATAATATGAAAATATTTTATTCACTCAAGTCCTATGAATATATGAGATATTTTAGTTGCATTAACTATAAACCAATAACTAAGATCCGCGTGTTATCGTGTGTAACTTAAGCTGTATGTGGAACATACAAATGGAATCGTGCTTTATAGTGAGGAACCTAAATGGTCTGTAGTATTGGTAAGAGAGGGAAACCTTATCCTAGTGACGTCTATAAGTGTGACCCGCTTTCTAGATGTTACATAGTGTTGTAAAAGTGCTACAAATTGGTTTGATCTGACCATTTCATGTATTAGACATGCGAACGGGTGCTCTATCTAAAGGATAGTATATTGCTATATAGATGGACCATAAAATAATTATCTCGTTATATAACTCCATTCATGACAGAGACTTTCATTTCACTAGGATGACCATAGGTAATGACCTTAAATCCCTGAGTGAGTTGGGTAACCTTCTGCTAT
>NC_052358.1:31357244-31368640 GCF_009727055.1 Benincasa hispida | reverse complement strand
TATGAGGGCAGTCTTTTGATTTGCATGGGTGCGAGTGGCCAGATCGCTGACTTAAACCTACCACTTTGGGGATTCGTCTAATTGGGGAACTGGGAATTCAGCTACACAAGACCGAATTCATTCCTTCCCCGAAGTAGAGGTAAGTAGATAAATTGCTCCCTTAAGGGCTGATTTTGAGGCTTGAACAATGTGGCGCCACTTTTTCTCTTGACTTGAGAAGGGTTTATTCATAGTAGGACTATGATGTATTGTTCATTAGAGGAATCAGTGGTACTTAAAGAGTTAGATGCAACTACAGGGGCAAAATGGTAAATTGGCCCAACTGTACTTACGAGTAATTTGTGAAGACTCATCGTACTATTGATTGGTTATATCCAATGGATACAGAAATATACCTGTAGTGCGAAGAGTGCAGCTGCTGGTCTTTAGTGGAGTGTCCGACAGTTAATGGATGTTGGATATCGTCATTAAAGAGTTTAGTCAGTGAAGGAACTCTTATTCAAGAGAACCAATGAGCGAAAGAAAGATCTTTCCAAGCCCTTTGTGAAAGAATAAACGCATTCACAAACATACAATAACAGTTATGCGTTATAGAGAAAATTACATCATGCTTTCTTACTAAATCAAAAGGAATTGAGAGACATACCTTTGAAGAACTCTTCTTCTGGCAATCTCTCGCTCTCGTGAGCAATCGTCTAGCAAAATCTCACTTTCATTGCAATCATGTACTATCTGATCCTCGCACGACAGCCCTTGACACTACCACTTGGTAACCTTGGTATTCTCGAAGTGAGAATCTAGGAGGTGTGGGCTCTGTGTGAATTTGGTAAAGGGAAGGAGGATGTATACAATCAAACTACACGATCGAGTAAGTGGGAGAAAGTTATAGTCTATCGTATAAATAGTGGGTACTCAATTGTCTAGCAATCTCTCACTCTCGTGAGCAATAGTCTAGCCAATCGTCTAGCAATCTCTCTCTCTCGTGGGAAATCGTCTAGCAATCTCTCTCTCTCATGAGGAATCGTCTAGCAATATCTTACTCTCGTGAGCAATCGTCTTGCAATCTCTCGCTCTTGTGAGCAATCGTCTTGCAATCTTTCACTCTCGTGAGTAATCGTCTAACCAATCGTCTAGCAATCTCTCACTCGTTTGTTTAGTCTCTCGAAAGGGCTATCGTATAGTCTCTCGTGAGCAATCAATTAGTAATGCAATAATGAAGCGATCGATTCATAAAATGAAAACTGTTTTCATTTTATTCTTCAGTTATTAAAAACTAAAATTAACCTTCCACTCTCACGGTTAATTGGAGAAAAGAAATAACCAACTAAACAATTATCTTATAATTGTTTTTATTATAAATAAATATAATAACTAACTTATCATATTATATTTATAACCTATAGTTTTAATATCAAATCATAATATTTATACCATAGTTCTTTTCTCCTTTATTTAATATAAATCATATTTATATCAATTCCTTCAATTAATGTATCTAATACATCAAATAAACTATATCACATATAATTGAACCAATTTCCCCTCTTGTTAATTTGAACACTTCAAACTAACCCAAAAACTAATTCTCAACTTGAATCCATTGAGCTACCAAAGGGACCTTATGGACCTATAGCTTGAAACTCCAACGATACGTGAATAACTGACTAAACTCTTTAATCACAATATCCATCATCCGTTAACTGTCGGACATTTCACTAAAGACCGACAGCTGCACTCTTCGCACTACAGATATATTTCTGTGTCCATTGGATATAACCAATCAACAGTACGATAACCCTTCACAGATCACTCGTAAGTACAGTTGGGCTAATTTACCGTTTTTTCCATGTAGTTACATCTAACTCTTTAAGTACCACCGATTCCTCTAATAAACAATACATCATAGTCCTACTATGAGTGAACACTTTTCGAGCCATGAGAAATTATGTGGCGCTACATTGTTCAATCCCCGGAATCAGCCTGTAAGGGAGCAATCTATCTACTTACCCCTACTTCGGGGAATGAGTGAATTTCATCTTGTGTAGCTGAGTTTCTAGCTCCCCAATCAGATGAATCCCCAAAGTGATAGGTTTGAGTCGGCAATCTGGCCACTCGCACCCATGCAAATCAAAGGACCACTTTCATAGGCAGGAATTCCCAACTCACTCAGGATTAAAATCATGTTACCTATGGTCATCCTAGTGAAATGAAAGTCTCTGTCATGAACAACATTATATAACGAGACTAAACATTTCATGGTCCGGTCTTATACAAACTCCTTTGTATAGGACATCCTCACTCGCATGTCTCCACATGAATGATCAGGATCAGACCATTTATAGCACTTTAAAACACTTGTAACTTCTACAAAGTGGGGTCGTATCCATAATGACACCAGGATAAGGTTTCCCTCCTTTATCCATATTCTATAGACCATTTAGATTATCACTTAAGGCATGATCTACTTGTATGTCTCCACATACATACTTAAGTTACAATGATAACCGGGGATCTTAGTTTATTTATTTGTGGTTAATGCAATTAAAATATCCCATATTTCATAGACAATAGTGAAGAAAATATCTCATATTATTATATCACAAATGTTTGTTCATACATGTGTTTACAAACTACAAGACCCTACGAGATTTAGGGCATCAATCTCAACAGTCAGTTATTCACGTATCGTTGGAGCTTCAAGCTACAGGTCCATAAGTTCCCCTTGGTATTTCAATGGATTCATGTTGAGAATCAGTTTTTGGGTTAATTTGAAGTGTTCAAATTAACAAGAGGGAATTTGATTATAAATGATATAATTAAATGATTCAATTATATGTGATATAATTGATTTGATGTATTAGATACATTAATTGGAGGAATCAATATTAAATGCCATAAAGGAGAAAAAGAACTATGGTTTATATATTGCATGAGATGTGAGATTAAAACTATAGGTTATAAATATAATATGATAAATTAGTTATTATATTTATTTATAATTAAATCAATTATAAGATAATTCGTTTTGGTTTTTTCTTCTAGTAACCGACTTAGTGGAAAGTTGTAATCGGTTATGTTAACTGATGGATAAAATGAAAATCGTTTTCATTTTTTAATAATCGAACGCGTATAAAGAAAAAGTTATACGATAGCCTTGAGAGAGTAAACAATCAAGTAAAGAGTATACTATACGATAGCGGCTCGCTGCCACATGATCGAGTAACCAAGTCTACACGATAGACTCCTGTCTTCTCCCATTTACTCGAACGTCTACACGATCGTTCAATTCCTCCTTCCCTCTACCAAATCCATATAGAGCCCACAACTTCTGATATCTCACACCGAGAATACCAAGGTAGCCTCGTGTTAGTGTCTAATTGTTGTTCGATGGTCGAAGGTCGAGTTTCACTCGTTGCTGTTCGAGGATATTTCAGAGGCATTGGTTCGTGCTATTGGGCACCTTGCTTGTGTTGATCGAGGGAATACTCGAAGAAAAGTTCTTCAAAGGTATGATTCACTTGATCCCTTTGTTTTAGTCCTTGAAGCATGTTGTAATTTACTTGATGGATAACTGTCCTGTGTTAGATTGTAAATGTTGTTGTTCTTTCACAATGGGGTTTGGAATGATCTGCTTCCACTCATTGGTTTTCTTGTTTAAGAGTTCCTTCAATCACGTCCCCTCGATGCACATTCTCTTGGATGAGATGATACTTTCGCTCTATATGCTTGTCGCGCTTATGACTCCTAGACTCTCGGGAATTAACCACAGCACCATTATTATCACAATAGAGTGTGATGGGCTTTGACATGTCTGGAACAAACTCCATATCAGTCAAGAATTTCCTGAGCCAAATAGCTTTCTTAGAAACTTCACAAGCCG
This sequence comes from Benincasa hispida, assembly GCF_009727055.1. Lineage (NCBI taxonomy): Eukaryota > Viridiplantae > Streptophyta > Magnoliopsida > Cucurbitales > Cucurbitaceae > Benincasa > Benincasa hispida. The sequence goes on along the minus strand of NC_052358.1, from coordinate 31,364,760 downwards.
CTACATACTCAACCTCCATGGTGGAGTCAGCGGTGCACCCTTGCTTGGAGCTCCACCATACTACTGCCTCTCCATTAAGAGTGAACATTGATCATGATGTGGACTTTCCAGAATCCATATCAGTCTAAAAATTAGAGTCTGTGTATCTCGTAAGGATCAAATCCTTAGAACGATACATAAGCATGTAGTCCCTCATTCTTCGTAGATACTTGAGGATGTTTTTAACGGTTTTCCAGTGATCTAATCTTGGATTAGATTGATATCTACTGACTATCCCCACTGTATAGCAGATGTTAGGTCTAGTACATAGCATCGCATATATCAAGCTACCATCAACAGATGCATAGGGGATCGGTCTCATCTCCTCAACCTCTTGAGGTGTCTTAAGAAACTATTCCTTAGACAATGTAACTCTGTGCCTGAAAGGCAATAAGCCCCTCTTGGAGTTCTGCATCGACTATTTGACAAGCATCTTGTCAATATATGATGCTTGAGACAGTGCTAGCATTTTGTTCTTTCGATCTCTAAAGATCTGAATACCCAGAACAAACTAAGTCTCTCCCAAATCTTTCATTTGGAATTGGGTTGCTAGCCAGTTCTTAACTGTAGTCGGTAATCCTAAATCATTTTATATGAATAGGATATCATCTACATACAACACTAGAAAAACTACTGAACTATTGATGATCTTCTTGTATACACAAGGCTCATCAATGTTTTGATCAAGCCATAAGATTTGATCTCAATATCAAACCTTATGTTCTAAGATCGAGAAGCTTGTTTCAGTCCATAAATAGACCGATTACGCTTACAAACCTTTTGCTCTTGACCTTGGGTTATAAATCCCTTGGGCTGCAATGTAAATGGTCTCCTCAAGATTTCCATTCAGAAAAGCAGTCTTGACATCCATTTGCCAAATCTCATAGTCATAATATGAGGTAATGAATAGGAGGATCCAGATAGACTTCAGTATGGCAATAGGTGAGAAAGTCTCTTCATAGTCGACTCCCTCTACCTGGGTAACCCTTTGCCACCAGTCTAGCCTTGAATGTTTGCATCTTCCTATCAGCACCCCGTTTCCTCTTATAGATCCATTTATAACTATAGGTTTTAAACCCATCAGGTTGATTTACAAGATCCCATACGAAATTGAAGTACATTGACTTCATTTTGAGATCCCTCGCTTTGATCCATTCATCTTTGTCAATATCCTTCATTGCCTTCTTGTAAGACAATGGATCCTCAACTTCGCCATCAGCTACCATAGCTAGGATTTCAGTTAAACCCATATAGAAAATAGGTGGGTTCGTAACCCTCCTATTACGTCGAGGTTCCCGTAACATTTGAGGTGGATTTGATCTACTAGATGAACCTACTTCAACAACTCTTATTAAGGTACTAGGTTCTTTAACAACTCTTGTTGAAGATTCAGTAGTTTCTTTGGACATTTCATTCAACACAATCTTACTTCTGGGCCTATGCTCCCTTATGTGGTCTTCTTCAAGAAAAGTAGCATTTATCGATACAAATACTTTGTTTTCTTTAGGATCAAAGAAGTAACCAACTCTCGCTCCTTTAGGGTAGCCTACAAATAGACACAACCTTGAACGTGGTTCCAATTTCTTAAGATTAGCCTCAAGCACATGTGCTGGGCAACCCCAGATGCGGAAATGTTCATTGTAAGGTGTCTCTGAATTTTGTCTCTCTCACATAGAAGCTTGAATTCATTGCTAAAAAATTCCAAGCCATTATCAGTCCTCAATGAATTTACTTCTTTTCTGTTTGATTTTCAACCAAATTCTTCCATTCAATAAATTTCCTGTAGGTTTCAGCTTTGCTTTTCAACAAATAGGTCCAAACCCTTATTAAATAGTCATCAACAATGAAGAGGAAAAACTATGCCCCTCCCATGGTAGGAGTTTGTTCAGGACCCCATAAATTAGCATGTACATATTCTAAGATAGTTTTAGACGTGTGTAGCCCTTTACTGAATGAATCTTTGGTTGACTTGCCATAGATGCAGTGCTCACTTATGCCTAGACTGATTTCTGATGTTGTTCCCAGCAAGCCTTGCTTGAAAAGATGTTTTAAACCATTCTCAGTGATATGCCCCAGCCTCTAATGTCATATTCTTGCTTCTATGTGATGTTTCTGTGAAGCAACTGATGAGGCACCAGTAACTGTATTCCCTCTAAAACATATAGTCCATGTCAAAACTTTCCTTTAAGTTTCACCATCACTCATTTTATGACTTTTAAGGTATCATTCTCAAGTCTACCAGAGTATCCTACAGTGTCAAAAACTCCAAGAGAAAGAAGATTTCTCTTCAAATCAGGAGCATACCTTACTAAGGTGAGCTCCATGATCTGTCCATCAAACATCTTCACCAACACTGTTCCAATTCCTTCAACACTGCATTCTTGACGATTTCCTAGAAGAACCTTTCCCTCATTGATCTCCTTGATCTATTGAAACCAATCTCGGTTTGGACTCATATGAAAACAAAATGCGGAGACAAGAATCCATTTTGATTTGAACTTGCCATTCGAAATAGTGAGGACTTCAGCTTCTCTGTCACATTGACATTTTGAGTATCATCCTCTTTTCTGTTTTCATTTTTCCTTTTATTTTTCAGCTCAAAACAATTCCTCTTAATGTGACCTTCTTTATGACAATAAAAGCACTTCTTCATTTTTCCTTGAGACTTTGATCTACCACGGTTTGAATTTTTGTTGGATTTCTTTTCTGACTTTCCTCTTGTCAATAAGGCTTCAGGTTCTTTCCCTTTAGCCTTCATTAGTTCTAAGTCTCTTGATCTTAAGGTATTTAAAACAATGTTCATCGTGAGACTATCACTGCCATACTTAATAGCCATTTTAATTTCATCATAAGAATCAGACAGAGAATTTAACAATATTATGGCCCTATTCTCATCAAACATAGTTTCACCAATATTGTTAAGATCCAACAAAACTCGATTATACTCATCTAAATTATATTCTAGATCTTTAGTGGGATCCATTTTAAAACCAAAGAACCTTTCCTTGATATACAGTTTATTAGTGAGTGATTTTGTCAAATAAATTGCATCAAGTTGTTTCCATACCTCGACTGCAGTATTTCCATACAAAATGATAATGTTGTAGGCTATTTCCTTCATCTCAATAATTTCTTCTGGCTTCATGGTTATCAATAGGTCTTCTGCTCATCTAGAGTTTTTGCCACTTTCTGTTCAACAAGCATGGCATCCATCGAATTTCTCAATCTGAAACTTAGCTGCTATGGGCTCCAGTTTTAACTTCTCTCCAGGCGTCTAAGTACCGAAAGCTCTGATACCAAACTATTGACTTGAATTATACTTACTAACCTTTCAACTCAGTGTTGTAACAACAGAAGTACTCAACTGAAAATAAAAGAAGAGGAGAAAGAACAAACAACACATAAATTATAGTAGTTCAAACTCAAGGTGAGATTTACATCCACTGTGAAAGGTCTTTCAATCTTCTCTATTGATATTCATAACAGGAATACAGAGGAATTCTTTTCGGAAGAGTAAATACAAAGTTCGTCATAACAGCAACAAGAAGAAAAAACTTAAATAGCCAGTGCTTCAAAGTTTGCAAACTCATACTCGATCCTCGCTAGCATCTTACTTAATGCTCGATCGCTCGCTTACTTGATGCTCACTGCTCACCTGAAAGCTTGCACGCTTACATGCTTACTCGATGCATAAGCTACTTGTTTCCTCGATGCGTGCTTACTCGCTTCCTCGATGCTCCCTTGAGTACTTTCTCAAGCGGCCATTTAATTACATCAGGGGAAACACTTCAGCTAGGGCCACTTTAAACACGATAAAATCCCTGGAAGGAGAAACGAATTCAGGTGACATACCTCAACCAATCAACCAATCACATACAGCCTTCTGTAACATATTTAGTGGAGGAATATTCCTTCTTCCAGCTCATTCACAAATAGCTTGAAGATGGGCCTAATAAAAGCAATTTCAATACTCTTTCCTTGCAGACTACAAAGAGTAGATCAAGCCCAATAAGAAACCAAATTAATGGTTGAAAAGAAGACAGACCCACTAAATATAATAAAGGGCCCAAATGTATTAGGCTAGTAAAAACTACAACATAGAAGATACCAAAATGTCAACGATAGAATTGAAATATCTTTGACACAAAATAATGAAGTTGAAGAAACTGAAGATGCTTCATACAAGCTAAAAGAGCCAAATTTGGTGAATTTCAAATCAGTAGTAGGTGAAGACAACCTGCAACCTCAAATGAGTATGTACATCAATTATTTCATTTTTAGAATATCCATTTTCTTTCATTCACTTAAAAAATCGTGCTTACAGATATTATAGTTGGTGTAGTTCGAGTCTATGACAATCAAAAAATGGAATGCAAACTGCACAAAAGAAAAAGAGAGAGAAGTTCATCTCATGGACAACAAGTAATATTAAAGCAAAGTAAATAAATCTGCTGTGTCATTTATTAACCAAAAGAGGCCTATAAATAGGCATAATTACAACAGTGACTAACCATTTAACTACCTGTATAACAAACTTATAACAAAATATAAACTAATTTCTAATACTCCCCCTCAAGATGGTGTGGTTATATCAAGAATACCCATTTTGAATAGTAAGGAGAAAAACAAAGTGTTGGGCAAAGCCTTGGTGAAGATATCAGCAAGCTGCAAGTGAGACCGGATGGGAAGAAGTTTGACATTACCACGAACAATGTGATCTCGGACAAGATGGCAATCAATTTCAATGTGCTTCGTCTGTTCATGAAAAATCGGATTTTCAGCAATATGGACAGCAACCTCATTATCACAATAGATTAAAGAGGGATGAATAAGAGGTACCGAAAGCTTATGAAGAAGTTGTTCAACCCATAGCAATTCACTTGTAATAGCAGCCAAAGCTCGGTATTCAGCTTCGACAGAAGAACGGGATACCGTAGACTGCTTCTTAGCCTTCCAACTAATTATGGAATCACCCAAGAAGATGCAGAAACCAGTTATAGACTTCCTTGAATCAGAACAAGATCCCCAATTAGCATCATAATACACCTTTAATTGAAATGTGTGGACAGGTTATACCAGAATACCTTGGCCTAGAGAAGCTTTCAAATACTTAAGTAAGGACATGGCAGTATCAAGATAAGGCTGTCTAGGTTGAGCAACAAACTGACTGAGCTTATGGATAGCAAAAGCTATGTCGGGTCGAGAAATAGTCAAGTATAGCAATCTTCCAATGAGTCTCCGATACAATGTTGCATCAGAAAGAAGGGCACCAACATCAAATTTGGAGCTTTAAAGCCCGATCAAGAGTTAGAGGAGCCGGTTTGCAAGCCAACAATCCATGATCTTCTAGGAGCTGCAATGTATAATTTCGTTGTGATAGAAGAATACCTTGAGACAATCTTGAAATTTCAAGACCCAAGAAATACCAAAGAGACCCTAAGTCTTTGAGCTTGAAGGTCTCGTGAAGATGATCTTTGATCTCATGTAATACAGGTAAAGAAGCACCGGTAATGACTATGTCATCAACATAAACAAGCAAAGCAACAAAAGATTGAGCAAAACCTCGAGTGAATAAGGAGTAATCGGACTTGGACTGAGAAAATCCCAAGTGAAGGAGTGCCTTTGAGAACTTGTCAAACCATTGGCGTGATGCTTGCTTAAGGCCATATATGGATTTATGCAAGCGACAAAAAAGATGCTCCCCTTGTTTGTGAACAACATTGTGCTTGTAACCCAAGGGTAGATCCATGTATACCTCTTCAACTAGATCACCATGTAAGAAAGCACTATTAACATCTAGTTGAAGTAGAGACCATCCTTTTGAGACCACAAGAGTAAGAAATACTTTGACAGTAACAAGCTTGGCAACAGGAGAAAATGTCTCAATGTAGTCGAGGCCTTCTTGCTGCGTGTATTCTTTGGCTACTAACCGTGCCTTATAGCGGTCAATGGTCTCATCTATACGATACTTGATTTTGTATATCCATTTGCATTCAATAGAGTGTTGGCCTTGAGGTAAGGGCACAACAGACCAAGTACGGTTGGTTTCCATTACTAGAAGTTCATCGTGCATAGCTTGGCGCCAATGTTCTTGAGGGACAGCCTGGTGATAAAACTGAGGCTCATATGCGGCTGAGATATTGAGGGCAAATATCTTGTAGATAGGATTCAGTCTGTCATAAGATAAAATAGCTTGTAAAGGATACTTAGTAACTGTCTGCTGAGAATGATTGTGTAAAAGAAGATTGCAATGATAGTCCATGAGATATGAGGGTGGTTTAGTCATCCTTATAAAGCGGCGACAGTGAGAAGAATTGTCAAGTAAAGACAAATGAGGCTGATCAGTGACTGCAGTATCATCATCAACAGGTGCAAAAGGAGTAGTGGGTTGAGAAACGTCATGTGAAGTAGGCTGGTCAGAAAGCTCAGGAGTAGCAGAAGCAGATGATGAAGAGGCTTCACTGCTGAATAAATCACCTGAAAATGGAAGTGATAATGGTAAAACTAGATCAGGAAAAGGATCAAGTGTCTTCATGAAACACAACATCCCTTGAAATAAAGAATTGCTTCTTCTCAATGTCATATAAGCAATAGCCCTTGATGCTAGTAGGATATCCCAAAAAAACAGAGGCAATGGCCCGAGGCTGAAACTTGGTCCTGTGAAAAGGTAAAGTAAAGGCAAAACAAAGACAACCAAAAGTTCGTAGTGAAGTATAGTCAGCATATTCAGCAGTCAAACGATAGTAAGGTGTTTGCCAGGATAAGATATGAGATGGAATGCGGTTGATCAAATAAGATGAGGTCAATATGCACTCTCCCCAAAACAAGATAGGTAACCTAGCTTGAAATAACATAGATCATGCGACATTTAACAAATGTTGATGTTTTCTTTCTACTACCGAATTTTGTTGAGGCCGATCAACACAAGAAAACTGATGGAGAACACCTTTGGCAACAAAAAAATCAGTAAAGGCCAGTTCTGGTGCATTATCCGATCGAAAAGCTTTTATGGAAAAATCATATTGAGTTTCAATCAACTGAAAGAAGCGAGGGACAATAGTAATAGCTTCACTTTTGTTCCTCATAAAAAAAACCCAAGTGTATCGAGAATAATCATCAACTAGTGTTAAAAAGTAACGATATCCAGCATGAGTAAGTTCATTGTAAGGGCCCCAAATGTCACAATGTATAAGATCAAAAGCATGAGCAACAAGTCTATTATGGCTTTGAAAAGACAGTCGTTTTTGTTTTGCTAGAGGACAAATCATGCATTTAGTACAAGTACTATCCATGTCTACATGTAAAATGTCTTTTAGGAAACTAAGATGTTTATATGATGGATGTCCAAGCCGATTATGCCAAGTAGAAGCAGAGAAAGTAGCAGTGGAAGAACAAACAAGTTCTGTAGTATGTGAAAATGAATGTAAGGACTTATCAACTGATGCTTGCAACAAGTATAATCCATTCCATTTGTTAG
>NC_052358.1:30946147-31015552 GCF_009727055.1 Benincasa hispida | reverse complement strand
GCGTATGTCCATCAACTTGCATCTCCTTCGGCCGCATACTCTCACGTCCAACGCATCCATCGCCGTCCGCCCAGCAAATTTCATAACGGCGATATCATCCAGTTCTTTGCTGCCAAAACTTATCCCTCGGCCTCAGATCCCTTCCTTGAACAAACTCAATGATTCCATCCCCTTCTTCATCCCAAAAAATTAATTAGAAAATTAGGTTAGTTCGAAGAGTATCAAAAACAAAAAGGGTTAAATGAAAAAGATATACCTCGATGGGCAATTGAAGAAGAATGGCAAAAGAGAGGAGAAATCAGTGCGGCATGAAAGAACCTGTGAAGGATAGGAGCACTGTTGTGAAGAAATCATGCAATTTCAAACACATTGGCAATAAGGAAGCAGCGTGAAAGGAAAAGGTGTGACTACGTGAAGGAACCAAGCTACAACGACAAGGACACAGCAACGGCGTGACTACGTGAAGGAATCGACGAGGCAAGGAGGTGGCAGCGACACTTTGTGTAGGAGCAGTGAGCTACGCATTTCGTCGTTTGAGAGCTGGGAGAAGAGGCACAAGCAGGAGGAAGCTCTTTCACGCGTGAAAATTTTGGGAAAGAGAAAAAATTGACGTAGCGTAAGGAATCGACGACGTAAACCAGAACCAACAGTGCGAAAAAATCATCAACGACATGAAGAGGAACCACCGATGTGAAGGGTTTGGGGTCACCTCCCCCAATTTTTCATCTCTTTAAATATATGAAACCCTAAAACAAATAAATCACAAATTAGTTGACATTTATGAGGCGCAAGTAAAAATGGAATGAGAAAATTCTGGAAATTTCTGCGAAACTCCGCTTTTTTTCATTATTCTTGATGTTTTTCATCAAATTTACATGTTATTTGACGTTTTTTTTTAAATAAAAATGTCAAATACTCAAAAGTTCCAAGCATCAAGTCATACGATTTTTGTAGTAGTGTATTATCTACTACTTATCAATGTTTTCAAAAACTAAACCTAATTTTGAAACACAAAAGTAGCTTATTATTATTATTATTATTATTTCTTTTTTTTATATATATACTTAGAATTTGGCTAAAGTTCAATTCTTTACTTAAAAAACATGCAAATCTCTATAAGAAATTGAGGAAACAAACCTAATTTTAAAAATAAAAAAACGAAATGGTTACCAAATATACCTTAAATATTCAATTGGAATCTATACACTTTTAAATATCATGTTTTAATCTAACTTTAGATAACTACTCGAGTCCTCATCATCCCTACTCATTTATTAAAACTATAATGAATTAAACATCTATATTAAGTATTTTAATCATAAAATTGTCAACTTCAACATATCTCAATGGAGTAAAATATGAACTTTTGATTGGGTGGTTAAAGGTGTGAATCTTTCATCTCTATTGGTTCTTTATAGCATTTTTATATATCAATTGAGCATAATTGAACAAGATAAAACCAAAATATTAAAAATGATAAAGAGAGGATAAATATAAAATTTTGAGTTAGTAAAATGAGATTTAAAGGTAATATAATAAAAGCATATCAAGTGGGTTGAGATATTAAACAATAATTGATCCCTTTTTTTTAGAATAATAATTGAACCACTTTTAGTAGGTTGCATCTGAGTGCTTTAATATTTGGGGGAGGATGGTGACTAACAGAAGCCGACAATAAGATCATACCGTCGCATAAATATTAGTTAGGTTTTGGATAAAATTAACTACATTAATTACACCACTGTTTATTAATTACTTGTTTTTTTTTTTTTTTTTAGATTTAGTTTGGAATCATTTTTATGTAGTAATTATAATCATACTTTTACTTTTTTGTTTTTAAGGAATATTTTATGAGATCTCATAAATAAAAGTTTTTTTTTTTCTTACTATTATCTCAATCTAAATATTGCATCAACTGATGATGTGTGACAAAAATTTAGGCCTCTGATTGATAAATATTTATTTTTCTTTCTTTAAAAAAAAATTAGTGTATTTTTCTTCATTTTTAACAATGATTTGCATCTTTCATAATGATTGAATTATTAGCTAAATTCAAAAAATAAATAACAAGTTTTTTAAAACTATTATTTTAATTTTAAAATTTTGGCTTGACTTTTTAAACAATAACATATGAAGAAATTTGAGAAATATAATTATATAGGTTTAATTTTCTAAAACAAAAAACAGAAAACAAATATCATATCTGGTAACCATTTAGTTTTTTTTTTTTTTTTTTTTGAAATAAATCTATAGACACTATTTTCACCCAAAATCTCTTCATTATTATCTACCTTTTATCAATGGTTTAAAAAACTAACCCAAAATTTGAAATTAAAAAAGTAGGTTTTAAAAACTTGTTTTTGTTTTTTGAATTTGGCTAATAATCTTGACAAAGATGTAAATCATTATAAAAATTGGAACAAATAGATCTAATTTTTAAAAAATATAAATAAAAACGAAATAGTTATCAAATGAGGCTAAAATGATTACCAAATGGGTCTTAATTTTTCAATTTACCATTCAATTTTGCTAGATAAAAGTAGTTAAATATAATATTATATATATATATATATTTAAAAAATATTATCAACATTTGTTTCTATTGTATTTAATGAGTGAGGATACAAGTGTAATTTCACATGAGTCTGTCTTTTATGCTAACATCATTTGCATCCTGGTTCCAAAAAGAATTGATTTCTTGAGAAGGAGTCTTTTTCTTTTTCTTTTTCTTTTTTAAAAAAAAACATTTACATTTTGGCACTATTTTCTATTAAAACAATTACAAAATTGGTTCCTTGAAAAAAAAATAAATTTTAATTCATTTGATTTTAAACTTTAGAATTTAGTTCTAATGTTGGTCAGATCTTTACGTTTTCGGCGGTAGGGATTCAGAGCACAAGGAGCTAAACGAGCTCTACTCCTTCGGCACACCCAACAACAAATAGACGCTCCTCTCCGACGGCGACTCCGGACCACCGCAACGGAGCTACCACTAGACCATGGCCGACGATCGCCGCGTGTACATCTTCGGGGGGTGTGGGGATTCCGGTCGCTTCAACGACTTGTGGGCTTACGATCCAGTAGATGGAAAATGGATGGAGTATCCAACAGGAGGGGGAGGGTTAAAGGGCCGAGGTGGGCAGGGTCTGGCTGTGGCCCAAGATAAAATATGGGTCGTGTACGGATTTACGGGTATGGAAATGGACGACGTTCACTATTTTCATTTGGCCCAAAACAAATGGTCCCAAGTTGAGACTAGTGGGGAAAAGCCGACGGCTAAAGGCGTGTTCTTCATGTGTGCGATTGGGAAGTACGTGTATATATACGGTGGGGAAGTGGACCCCAGCGATCTGGGTCACTTGGGGCCGGGAAGTTCGCGGGAGAGGTTTACGCGTTGGACACGGAGGCGTTGGAGTGGAGGATGGGCTGGGCTTAGAGAGTCGTCCTGGGCCGAGGGGTTATTTTTAAGGACGTTCTACGCTATTAGCCTAATTAAATAGGCTAAGATTACAAAAATGTCTCACATCCACTTTTTTTTTTTTTTTTTTATTTATTTTTTTATTTTTTTTAACGAATAGCCTAATAAGTTACAATATTTATTAAAGGTGGAAATAGAAAATTTGGGAGAAAAGAATAATATTAGTCTTCATATTTTTATCCATTAGCAACACCATTTTTATATACTTTGTGTAAAAGGACAAAAAATGGCACAACTAAAAAACTTATTAACAGAAAAGTATAACAAACTCCTAACAAACCATTTTTATATCTAATATCCCCCCTCAAGTTGGACGATACAAATTGATGATGCCCAACTTGCACAAAATGGAAAAGTAAGCTAGCGTAGGTAAAGCTTTTGTAAAGATATCAGCTAGTTGACTTTTGGATTTAACAGGTAGAAGCTTGATGGATCCATCAGCAAGTTTGTCTCTGACAAAATGATAATCAAGTTCTATATGTTTGGTTCTCTCATGGAAAGCTAGATTAGTAGCAAGATAGATGGGGGCTTGATTGTCACAAAAACATTAGAAGGTTGGATAATAGGTATACATAAATCATTGAGTAATGATGTCAACCAAATGAGTTAAAAAACTGTTGAAGCAAGGGCTCTATATTCTGCTTCAGCTGAAGAGCGGGAAACAACACTTTTCTTCTTAGATTTCTATGATATAAGTGTGTCACCTAAAAATATGCAGAAACCATATGTGGATTTTCTGGTATCAACACATGATGCCTAGTCACAATCTAAAAAAGCTTTCAATTGAAAGGTCTTTGTTGGAGATATAATAATGCCCTGTCCTGGTGAAGATTTCAAGTATTTCAACAAATGGTGTGCTGCTGCAAGATGTGTTTTGCACGGATAAGCTACAAATTGGCTAGATTGTTGACCACAAAGACTATATTCGGCCTCGTGATGGTTAAGTAAAGTAATTTGTCAATTAATCTTCTATAAGAGGATGAATCTTTCAACAAATAATCATCTGATTTTCTCAACTTGACATTAGGATCCATGGGTAAATACTGGTTTAGTACTTAATAAACCAGCTTCTTCCAATATTTGAAGTGTATAATGCCTCTAGGAGATGTATATGACTTTATATGATCTTGCAAGCCTAAGACCTAAAAAATATTTGAGAGAATCAAGGTCTTTTAGCTTGAAACACTTACGTTGTCTTAAGTTGACTGATTTGTTGTGAATTTGCTCATGTGATGATTATATCATCAACATAAACAATAAAAGAAATGAAAGTGTCACCTTTTTCACGAACAAACAGAGAATAATCTGCTTTTGATGAGTGAAACCTAGTTCCACCAAAACATCTGAAAATTAGCAAACCATTGCATGAGGCTTGTATCAATCCATATATCGACTTCTTTAGTTTGCATACAAGTTTTTCATTATGATAAAAGTGTCCCTGAGGCTTGTAACCATGAGGTAAATCCATGTAAACTTCTTCAAATAGATCTCCATGGAGGAATGCATTATTAACATCTAATTGGATGAGATTCCAATTGTGAGAAACAACCATTGTAAGTAGAACTTGAACAGTAACTAATTATGCAACAAGTGAAAATGTTTCAATGAAGTCCAATCCCTCTTTGTTGAGTTTACCCCTTTGCAACAAGTCTTGCCTTGTATCTCAGCTTAATGTTTGATCTTATAGACCTATTTGCAGCCAATAGCATGCTTTTTTGGAGGCAAAACCACAACATCCTAAGTATAGTTGTCTTCTATGGCCTGAATCTCAAGTTGCATAGCTTTCTTCTAATGTTCAAAAGGGATGGCTTGGTGATAGAACTGAAGTTCATATTGAGATAACACATCTAAAGAGAAAGCTAAAAGAATTTGGGGAGAGTTCATATTGAGTAAGACTACAATGGTAATCTTGAAGATATGAGGGAGGCTTGGAAAATCGGTTTGGATTTCTTGGATCAAATGTATGAGAAGATGGGGTGGGTTGTGATATGTAAGTCTGTGCGTTAGGTAAAGAGGGCAAAGTGGGTAATGGAATAGGTTCTGTTTGAGTGTCATTTATAGCAGATTGGGGTGCAGGACTAGGTGAATGAGGTAAGGGTAGACTGCTATCAGTAGGATTATCAATTGATCTGGTATTGGGTGAAGAAATTTCGTTAGGTGTGCTGGATAAAAAAGGGGTTTGGTTATTGACTTTTGGACATTGTATAGGTTGGGAGGAAAAATCAACATCATCTGACTTGGAAAGTACAAGGCTGTGAAGAAAAGGTGGCTGTTCATTTTTGGGGGTAAGTTTATGAAAATGAAATATGGACTCATGGAAGACTACATCTCGAGATGTGAAGAACTCATTGTTTACAATGTCAAACAATTTATAAGCCCTCATACCAGATGGGTATCCAAAAAAAAAAAAAAAAAAAAAAAACAATAGGGGTTACTCTCGATTCAAATTTAGTTCTGCCATTTTGTAAAGTGGTTGCAAAGCATAAACATCCAAATGTCTTGAAGGGAGAATAGTTTGCTATTTTTCCATATAAGTGCTCATGTGGAGTTTTCCAGTTTAAAAAAGGTGAGGGAGTTCGATTGTGAAGGAACTCTTATACAAGAATACCTCTGAGGGAACCAGATCTTTCCAAAGACATTGTAACAAAACTACCACATTTACATTCCAACAAACAGATATGCATCATACTATAAATTATCAGCATGCTTAAAAATTAAATAAGAACAAGAGAACAAGAAAACTTACCAATTGAATAACTTTTCTCAATAGCAAAACTCGTTCTCTCCAACGGAACAAGTGCTCTCGCTTTTGCTGGAACGTTAAGCTATTGTTCAGCAACACCACCGGTCATCTACCACGATCGGTCTCCACATGAATAGAAGAAAGATGGGGACGACACCACCACTTGAAATCCTAGATATTCTCGGTGTGAGAATCCAAAGTGTGGGCTCTGTTCGGATTTGGTAGAGGGGAGGAGGATATGAAGATCGTATACAATGATCAAGCAAGTGGGAGAAGGCTGCGTCTATCGTATAGTCAAAATGCTTGATCATTTAGGTGAAGTACACGATCTTCTAGGAAATAGGCAGCGATCGTGTCACACCCCCTCCCAGATTACCCTTTTATTCTGGAAGAGGATATGATCGTGGTAGCTACTAGCCCTACTGCCAGCACTCACCACCCAAGCCTTCTAATCTAGATACCAACCTGTTCATCTGGATTAGTAATATACACAAACAGCTAAGACATTACTTTTATAGAAAAATATTCACAGGTGGCCCAAACATTCCTACAGAAACCCTAGTCCCTCACAAAACATGTGTACATAAACAGATTTTCAACCTAAGTCTTTTAATAAGTCGAGTCTTTCGGTGGCAAGTAGCAGCAGGATCAACCTTGAGGAAACTGGCCGCTACTTAAAAAGGGAAAACATAGAAATTCTGTGAGCTAAAAGCTCAATGAGTGACTATAGAATTGTAAAGCAACAAGCGTAGCATCACTATAAACACGTAAATATACCAATGAGTAAACTCAAGCAATTGTCTCTATATGTAGCTGTAAACCACTCACAGACATCATTAACATTATTATTCCCTAGTTGAGAACGAGCCTAAACGCTCTAGCTCCCAAACGTTTATTACCGACCAAGAGACCCATACTTTGGTCTCTCATTCATAACTGCCTATGTGCACGTGGCCACACTAAGTACCATCATATTTTAGGTACTTCTGCTCAGATACCTTCTAAAATTTATCCTTCAGTACAAGCTACTATGATACCTTCTCATATGTCCTTCGATATCAAATTGGCCAGATACCTTCTCAAATGTCCTTCGGTACCTAATTGGTTAGATACCTTCTCAACGTTCTTCGGTATCAAATGTGTATTTTGTAACATCAAATTAAGTTCCATTGCCTAGTATTTAAACAAGAGTTGTTCCATTGCCACTCATTTACACAGGAACTCATTCTCTCACAGCTTTCCTCTAGGAAGCATATAACAAAATCAGAAACATAGCTTTTGTAATGGTTACACAACATACCTTGGCCTGTGTTACACACATACAAGCCGGGAAATATGCATTAAGTTATTCTCCAACCATTTGTTGCTTGAGGAAGTATAAATACATCATTAATGTCACTGTGCTTTACTTGATCATATATGCATGAGTATTGGAAACCTTAAGTTTACTGAGTCATTCACCATTCATCAGGCTCTTATTGGTTTATACACTTCCCTTAGCTCTTCTTGGCCTGAAAAGATATAATTCCCAATTAAACTACTTAGACTTTCTAGTAAAATATCTCAAATAATTCATTTATTAAAGGACTTCCATCAATACCGACAGCTTTACTGGCAAGATCCCCCTGAGCGATGCTAGCGAGATCCTTTAGAGTGATACCAGCGAGGTTAAGCTTTTCCTGTGAAATTCTTAGCGATACTCACCTCAATTCCTAGCGAGATTTCCCTCTAGAGCGAGATCCTCCTTATAAAATCAGCAAGATTTCCTTTATAAACAAGATCCTTATGCCCAAATCTCGCTATAATTCTCCATGATGAACTGCTTGCTTGTTCTTCACAAGCAGTTATCTGCTTATGCACTAATTCTCTATTATAAAAAAATTCATAACTTAAAATCCAGAGCTCTTTTCAAGAAACTTCCTTCTATAAACTTGTTTAGATTTGAGTCACTTCCTTACCTTAAACTTTCAGCCCATAATTTCTTATAGTTTGGCTTAGAACTTCCAAACTTCACCTCGAGCCCTGATTAATCCGTGGTTCTGCCTCTTCTGCAAATTCTCCACTTTTGTTCTTCTCCTCTTGCAATCTTTCTTCAGCAGGACAACCTTGAAAACTAGATTCTCCCAACTTTCAAATGGCACCAAATTCGCTAAATTTTCTCTTTTCAATTGCCAAAACCATGCTTTTGAAGTTTCACTCCTCTTTTTAATCTTCTGCCACTTCCTGAGTTCAAAGAATAAATTGCCACATCACCCCACACTTAGTGCCTCCAACCAGACTAATGATTGAGTTTCCTCATTTGATATATTTTCCTTCCCTTCCTTCATAATACCTATAAACAATATTAATTTCTATTTAATAAATATGTAATATAACATTCCTTTGGCTAAACATGCTTATCTAGGGAACCTAAGTTCGTGGTCTACAATCATCTCCCCCTTAAAAGAAATTTCGTCCTCGAAATTTTACCTGATATGTCATTTGAAAAGTTGAGGGTATCTCTTCCTCATTGGCTCTTCAGATTCCCAGGTTGCTTCCTCGATCCCATGACTACGCCATAACACCTTCACCAAAGGAATCGTCTTATTTCTGAGTACCTGACAACAAATGCATATGGGACCTGTCTCATCTCCTTAACCTCTTGAGGCGTCTTAGGAAAAATGTCCTTAGACAAAGTGACTCCATGCCTAAACGGCAGTAGGCCTCTTTTGGAGTCTTGCATCAAGTACTTGAGCAACATCTTGTCAATGTAGGATGCTTGAGACAGTGCTAGCAATTTGTTCTTACGATCTCGAAAGATCTGTATACCTAGAACAAACTGAGCCTCTTCTAAATCTTTCATTTGAAATTGGGTTGCTAGTCAGTTCTTAACTACAGTCAGTAGACCTACATCATTCCCAATGAGTATGATATTGTCTACATACAACACTAGGAAAACTACTACACTGTTGACGATCTACTTGTAAACACAAGGCTCATCAATATTTTGGTCAAAGCCATACGATTTGATCATAGTATCAAACCGAATATTCCAAGATTGAGATGCTTGTTTCAACCCATAAGTGGACCGATTTAGTTTGCTAACTTTTTTCTCTTGACCTTGGTCAATGAATCCCTCGGGCTACACCATATAAGTGGTCTCCTCAAGATTGCCATTCAAAAAGGCTGTCTTGATGTCCATTTTCCAAATCTCATAATCATAATAAGCAACAATGGATAGGAGGATGCGGATCGAATTTAACATGGCAACAGGCGAGAAAGTCTCTTCATAGTCGACTCCCTCTACTTAGGTATAACCCTTTGCCACAAGTCGAGCCTTGAAAGTTTGCACATTCCCATCAGCACCCCGTTTCTCTTATAGATCCATTTACAACCTATAAGTCTTATCCAATCAGGCTGATCTATAAGATCCCATACTGAGTTGAAGTACATCGACTCCATCTCGAGATCCATGGCTTTGACCCATTCATCCCGGTCAACATCCTCCATTGCCTATCGATAGGACAACAAATCCTTAATGTCACTATCGGCTACCATAGCCAGGATTTTCGTGAAACCCAGATAGCGTACGGGCGGGTTCACAATCCTTCCACTAAATCGAGGTTCCCTCAACTCTTGAGGTGGAACCAACCTACTAGATGAACTATCATCAACAACTCTTACTGATGAAGCATGCCTTTCAACAACTCTTGTTGAAGTTCCAATAGTTTCGTTAGAATGCTCACATAACACGATCTTAATAAGTGGATTGTGCTTCCTAATATGATCCTCCTCCATGAAAGTAGTGTTCGTGGAAACAAACACCTTATTTTTTGAGGGATCATAAAATAACCCCCTTGTGTACCTTTGGGGTAGCCTACAAAGAGGAATAACCTTGATCGTGGTTCCAACTTCTTGGGATTAGCCTCAAGTACATGTGCTGGGCAACCCCATATGAGGAAGTGACGTAAACTAGCGTTACGCCCATTCTACAACTCCAAAGGTGTTCTTGCAACACTCTTGGAAGGAATACAGTTGAGTATATGTACTGCAATCTCCACTGGAAAACCCTAAAGCGAGTCCAGTAAGGAAGCGTAACTCATCATCAAATGAACCATGTCCAACAAGGTTCTGTTTCTCCTCTCTGCTACACCATTATGCTGAAGTGTACCCGGTGCTGAGAGTTGGAAACGATTCCATGTTCTATCAAATAGTCTTGGAACCCAAAATCCAAAAACTCTCCACCTCGATCTGATCGAAGTGTTTTAATCCGTCTATCCAATGCATTTTCAACTTTAGCCTTGAACTCTTTGAACTTTTCAAAGGATTCAGACTTCCGTTGCATCAGATAAACATACCCATACCTAGAGTAATCAACTGTAAAATTGATAAAATACTCCTAGCCTCCCCTAGCTTGCACATTCAAAGGACCACAAAGGTCGGAATGTACTAACTCTAAAGGCTCTTTGGCTCAATAACCTTTTCCAGTACAAGGTCACTTAGTCATCTTACCCTCAAGGTAAGATTCGCATCGATAAAGATTTTCTTCTAACTCATTTAGAAGGCCATTTTTCACCAATCTCTTAATCCTATTGAGATTGATGTGCCCTAATTGAAGGTGCCAAAGTTGGGCATTTTCTTTTGGAGAAATTCGTTGACGTTTAGACTGAGTTACGAAAGATTTAAACATCTCTATGTTATGAAGGGAACTTAAGGCTAACGGTCTTAGCACATATAAGTTATTTTTCAGTTTAGCTCTACAAATCTCAACTCCATCTTTATGAATAAACACTTTATCAACATTAAACGAAAGAGTATATTTACATTGTAACAGACACTTTACGGAAATTAAGTTCCTTTTCAACTTAGGAACTACAAAAACATCTTTTAAAACAAGAAATATAAAATGTAAAGTTAACTGGATTCCTCCCACTTCCACAGCTAAGAAGATGTGCTCGATGCCTACTCGCATCGTCATCTCACTAGCCTCTAGTTGTAACCAGGATCTAATCCCCTAAAAAAAAGAACGAACATGATTAGTGGTGCCCGAATCAATTATCCAAGCTGAATCATCATTCTCCACTAAACAAGTTTCTAGCACAAAGTAAATCATATTTACCTTTGTTCTCCTTGGCTGCCTTCCTTTCCTTTAGCCAGCGAGGACAATTCCTCTTCCAGTGTCCATCTTAGTTGCAGTGGAAACATGTTCCTTTTTCAACTGGCGGCAAATGCCTATTCCTCTGGGCGACAGGTGGTAGGTTAGCAGGTGCCTTCCCTTTCCCCTTACCACCCTTCTTCTTTTTCCCCTTTCCAAAGTTAGAAGTAGAATGTGCAGACTTCGTCCCTAAAGTCGAACCTCGATGGAACGTCTTTGAAGACGAGGCAACATTTGCCTCACCTCCCCTCTTCTCCTTACTTTTCAGTAAGGATTGATAGGTCTGTAACTTGTTGAGGAGAGTTGTAAGAGTATATTTTGTTAAGAATCGCATTGCTAACAAAGTGGAGGAAGCTCTTTGGCAATGAATGCAGGATTATGCTAACCTGACTGCCCTTATCCATTCTAGACCCATTCATCTCCACCACATTGAAGTGGACCATCATGTTAAGCACATGTTTATGAACAGAGGTGCCTTTCTCTATTCTGGAGTTGAAGATGTATTTCAGAGCATCATGTTTAAGCTGTCCAGACAGTTGATAATGGGTAGAAATACACGTTATTATAGCGCAAATAAGTAAAACAATGAAAGATTGCGACGGTAAAAATAAACAAAATCATGTCCAAAAGCGCTAAATTGAAGAAATTGCGATCGCATGCACCCATCGCATAAAAGTAGCTAATTTAGTTATTTTGTGCAGGAAAAATGCAATGGCGTAAGTAAAATTGCGATCCAAGGAATTAGACATTCGTGCACATGAAAGATTGTGATTGCAAAGTCATGCGATCGTATGTGATCGTGAGAAGTTGCTTAAGAAGGTGGCCACATAAAGACTGCGCATCAAGGTGACAACTTAATAAATCATGATGGGACAGAAAGTTGATGACGGTCGAAGACGAGCTAGGAGATGAAGAAGCCGAGAGATCATTCCCCGTTAGATCGAGAGGCTGTCGAAAAGCGCTACAAAGGGAGAGAGGGCCATCATTTGTGAGAGCAAAGATATTCATCTGGACAGAAATGGAGTGAAAAAGACAGTGTAAAAGGCCATGGGAAGTAAGACATTGCTACCAGGCTTCTTATCTCTATTTTTCATTACTCTTTTGTATTCAACGTTTTTTTTTTATAGGAAATGGAAATCTCATTTCACATTATGTTCAATCTCTCCATACTTCGCATGAGTAGCTAAATTTTCGAATGGGTTGAGAAGTACTTAGCTAACATGACCTAAGATTTACATTTTATGTGATCATCTTGTCTTATGTATACGTCATTCACCCTTTAGAGATACTTGAGAAAGTAGTCTAAAGATAAAATCTAGACTTGAGAGAGTCAGATTAGAATCTAGGCTTGAGAGAGTCAGATTAGAACCGAATAAGCAAGAAATAGAAACTTAGACATAAGTTCTTTCCTTATTTATAAATCGCATGCACCCTAGAAATAGGATATGATAATCTGTGGTCACATTGTTTTATGTGTGCATCATGCATCATCGAATAGACAAGAATAGAGGCTTAGACATAAGTCCTTTCGACTTTGTTGTATATATCGCATGCATCCTAGAAATAGGATTTATGGCATTTGCATTGAAAGATGACATGTTGTTGTTTGTGGGTAGCATGATCGCATAGCTTGTACGTAATCTTAAGAAGTGTTAGCTAAACCCCTTCTCAACCCGTTCACCGTATACTCATTGTAACTCTCGATTTCATCAACTCTTTGTTCGAACTCCTTCACATAGAAAATATTCTTTATCAAAACACCATCCAACTTATTTTTTTTTTCACCACCGCAAGAGAATCAAAATAGCTGTCGCATATTTACTCAGTAGTCCCTGTGTTCGACCTTGGACTTACTAGGAAACCTAGTGAGGCTTATACTTGGGTCTTATTAGGAAAACTTGCATGTGCAATGCATAACACATAACCAAAACTTCACATCATAATCGCATCACGTTTACAATGCATCAAGTTTTTGGCGCCGTTGCCGGGGACTACGACAGTACATATTGCGCTAACAGTAAACCTTTTGATTTCCTTTGCAACTTTTGACCTCTGTGCACTGTTACTTCTTTGTTAAGGGAAAAAGCAGGCGTCGCATGAACGAAGGACATGTTCCTGAGCCCAACTATGACCCAAAGATCGAAAGAATGTTCTGAAGAAGATAGAGAAACAACCGTCAACAACGAAAAGAAAGAACTCCAAGAATGGCAGAACAACTAAAAGAAAGAGCCGCAAATGCGAACAACATCATGGCAAACCCCAGTCTCCTGGCGAACGACCGTAATAGACCCATCCAGGACTATGCATCACCTAACCTATATGATTTCTCCCTAGGAATCATGAGGCTAGCTTTGGATGGATCGAGGTTTGAGATGAATCCGGTTATGTTACAGATGATCCAGACAGCCTGACAGTTTGGTGGAAGGTGTGGCGAGGATCTGCACGCCCATCTCTTTAAAATCTGTAACACTTTTATGTTCCCAAATATCTCAGCTGAAGAAGTTCTTCTAACGCTGTTCCCATTTTTGTTATGTGATCAAGCAAAGAAATGGGCATATTCCCTCGAACTAGGGGAGATAACTTTGTGGGAACAAGTTGTAGAGAAGTTCATGAAGAAATACTTTCGGGTCAAGATTCAGCAAGAAAAAGCTTGTTTTGGGAGCTACAAAGGTTGTACACTATCTCTTTTAGTTTACTTTTTTTTACTTTTGCATGCTAATTTTCATTTAATTAGAAACAATTAGAGTGTAATTAGATCTTATTCCACTGCATATGTCTCATGTTCTATCATGTGGTATCAAAGCTAACAGGGGGACCTAATGGACCTACGGATCATGGGCTCCAACAATCTGAGATTAACTGGTAAAACTTTTAACCTAATTAATCAACATTTGTTAACTAACGGGTCATTCCACTAAAGTCCCGTAGTTGCACTCCCCTCACTGTAGATATATTTCTGTCCATCTAATATAACCATAACTAGTAAGTCAATCTTTCATAAATTACTCGTGGTCTTGGCTTTTTATCCCCGAGAACACTTCTTGTTCCTTCAGTCCCACTGAACCTCTAAAGAATAATTGATTTGTGGTCCAACCAAAAAATCGAGTCCCTCTCAGCCTAGTGAGAGGGTGGGGCCCCTTGTTCTAATTCTGAAGTCAACATTTAAGGGAACAACCTATCTACTACCACTAGAGACGGGTAAGAGTGAAGTCTGTCTTGCACCCTATGTTCCCAGCTATTTACTCAGTCTTACCCTTGAAATGGAAGGATTATTGAGCCAGCGCTGTTGAGCTGCTCTCACTCATGTAGATCTAAGGATAATCTAGAATAAACAGGAGTTCATAGTTAGCTCAGGATTGAGATCGAGTTGCCTAGGTCATCAAATTTGAATTAGTCAGTTTTATATAGTAAACGGTGTTATAAAGCAAAAGTGACTAAGTAGGCTGCATCACATATTTCTATATGAATGATTTAGGATCACATCGTTTGTATTAACTACAAAGTAGGCCGCATCCATAATGTCCCCAGAGCAAGGCGCCCAACATTATCCCTATACTATAGACCATTTTAGGTACTCTAACTTGATCCATGTTTTATGTCATCACATAAAGTTCAAGTCTACATTAAATAGCCTCATGACCCTAGTTTATTGGATTCAAGATTACAATTTCAATAACAATTTTATCGAAAAACAAAACAGAATATGTTTATCAATTTACAAACTACGAGTTTTAGGACATAAAATCCAACAAACTCTCACTTGGACTAAAACTCCTAGTGGATTATCACAATGTTGAATTTAAGTAAAAAAAACATATGAGTACAACAAATATATGAATACAATAAACTAGGGCATATACCCAAAAGTTCTCCCACTTGTCCTAGTTTAAAAACTTCGTAGACCTAGACTCTGTAGGTGACCTTCAAACACTTTAGCCGTGAGGGCCTTTGTAAAAGGATCAGCAATGTTTTGCTCAAAAGATATCTGGGTCACTACAACGTCTCCACGATGTACAATGTCCCGTATAAGATGATATTTGCGCTCAATATGCTTGTCGCACTTATGGCTTTTTGGTTCTCTTGAATTTGCAACTGGACCACTATTATCACAATATAGGGTGATAGGCAGATGCATATTTGGAACGACTTCCAAATCTGTCAAGAATTTCCTCAACCATACTGCCTCCTTTGCTGCTTCACATACAACTATGTATTCAGCTTCCATTGTGGAGTCTGCAATACAGTTTTACTTCACACTTTTCCACACTACTACTCCTCCATTCAGAATAAACACTGATTCAGATGTAGATTTTCTTGCATCTTTATCGGTTTGAAAATCAAAGTCAGTGTGTCCAGTAAGGATCAAATCCTTAGTATCATACACGAGCATGTAGTTCCTCGTTCTCCTAAGATACTTGAAGATATTTTTAATGGCAGTCTAATGATCATATCTAGGATTGGACTGATACCTACTAACTATCCCTACTGAGTAGAATATGTCAGGTCTAGTACATAACATTGCATACATCAAGCTCCTACTGCAGAAGCATAGGGAATGCGTCTCATATCTTCAACCTTTTGAGGTGTCTTAGGACATTGATCCTTTGACAAATGAATTCCATATCTGTAAGGTAACAGACCTTTTTGGAATTCTGCATCTATATCTAGACAACATTTTGTCTATATAAGTTGCTTGAGAGATGGCTAATGTTCTGTTCTTGCGGTTCTGAATAATCTGAATCCCGAGAACATACTGTGCATTTCCTAATCTTTCATTTGGAACTATGTTGCTAGCCATTTCTTGATGTCAGTTAGGTAACGTACTTCATTCCCAATTAGTAGAATATCGTCAACATATAAAACTAAGAATGCCATAGTAGAATAGACGATCTTCTTGTAAACACAAGGCTCGTCAACATTCTGTTCAAAGCCATAAGATTTGATCGCAGTATCAAATCTTATATTCCAAGATCTAGAAGCTTGTTTCAACCCATAAATGGATTTTTGAAGCTTAAAAACCTTTTGTTCTTGACCCTATGCAATAAACTCCTCTGGTTGAGCCATATAGATACTCTCCTCAAGATCGCTATTTAGAAAGGTTATCTTGATATCCATCTACCAAATTTCATAGTCATAAAAGGTGGCAATGGATAAGAGTATTCTAATCGACTTAAGCATGGCAACGAGAGAGAAAGTTTCTTCATAGTCCACTCCCTCTCTCTGAGTATAACCCTTTGCCACAAGTTGAGCCTTAAAAGTTTGTACTTTACCGGCTTGGTCTCGTTTACTCTTGTAGATCCACTTACAACCAATTGGTTTTACATCATTTGGTTGATCTACAAGTTCCTAGACAGAATTGAATTACATAGACTCCATTTCGAGGTCATGGCTTTAACCCACTAATCACGGTTCACATCTTTTATTGCCTGTTTATAGGTTGATGGATCCTTTATGTCATCATCAGGTATGACAACTTGTGTTTCTGTTAAACCCAAGTAACAAACAGGCTGATGAATAACCCTCCCACTACGTCGAGGCATTCTCAACTCTTGAGAAGGATGTGACTGACCAGATGTACTTGTTTTATCTACTACTTTAGTAGATGAACTAGCTCTATCTGTAGCATCTTTGGAAATTTCATTCAATACTAGTCTACTGCGAGGTTGATGACTTCATATGTGGTCTTCCTCTAAGAATGTGACATTTTTCGATACAAATACCTTATTCTCTTGAGGATCGTAAAATAGACCACCTTTTGTTTCTTTTGGATAACCTACAAATAGGCATAGTTTTGAACGACGTTCCAATTTTTTAGGATTTTGCACCAACACATGTGTCGGGCATCCCCAAATCCTAAAGTGACGTAAACTGCCTTTACGCCCTTTCCATATCTCATAAGGTGTTTCTGAAACACTTTTAGAGGGAACGTTATTCAAAATATAGACAGCAGTTTCTAATGCATGTCCCCAAAAGGAATCAGGTAACTTAGCAAAGCTCATCATTGAGTGAACCATGTCCAACAAGGTCCTGTTTCTTCTTTCAGATACACCATTCTGCTGAGGCATATTAGGTGCAGAGAGTTGTGACTTGATTCCGTGTTCTATCATATAGTCCTGGAATCTTAAGTCCATGTACTCCCCACCTCAATCTGATCGTAGTGTCTTAATTGTTTTACCTAACTTGTTCTCAACCTCAACCTTATATTCTTTAAACTTTTCAAAAGAATCAGACTTGTGATGTATTAGATAAATATGACCATACCTTGAATAGTCATCAATAAAACTGATGAAATATTCATACCCACCTTGAGCTTTGACATTCATCGGTCCACAGAGGTCCGAATGTACGAGCTCTAAGGGTATTGTGGCTCTGAGACCTTTTCTAGTAAAAGATCTCTTTGTCATTTTTCCCTAAAGACAAGACTTACATGGAGGTAAAGAATTGTCTTCTAACTGATTTAGGAGTCCATTCTTAACCAATATCTCAATCCTTTTGAGATTTATGTGGCCAAGTCTGAAGTGCCATAGATAGGCATTAGAAGAAACTTTTTGTCTTTTATTTTGAGTTTCAACTGTTCTAAACATCTCAGTATTTAAGACAAATTTTGCTTTATTGGTCTTAACTTATATAAGTTGTTTCAAGTATAGCAGAGCAAATTTGAATACCTTTTCTGAAAGTAAATGCTTCGTTAATTTCAAAAGATATTTTATACATTTGTTCCAATATACATGTGATAGATATTAAATTCCATCTCATTTTAGGAGCATACAAAATTTTTTTAAGTATGATATATCTATTGTTGAAAAACAACTTCAAGTCTCCCACTGCTTTGGCCAAGATAATCCCTTATGTTCCAACTTTGAGGGTGATCTCGCCTTCTTCAAGCTTTTTCTAGGAACTTTCCTGAAAAAGAGAAGCAAATATGTTAGTGGCTCATGAATCCAAAATCCAGGTTGAGGTATCATACTCCACTAAACATGTTTCAACAACTAGTAAATCATATTTACCTTGTGCTTCTTTTTCTGCTTTTTTCTCAACAAGGTATTTCGGGCAGTTCCTTTTCCAGTGCCCGTTTTGGTTGCAGTGGAAACATTTTCCTTTTTCTGCAACTTTCTTTCCCTTGTTTTTCATGGGAGTCTTCTTCTTACCCTTCTTTTTCATTTGAACATTTTTGTTCTTTGGAGGTCCAGCTTTAGTTTTAGAGGATGATCCTTTTAATACTTTCTTTGTGGTGACAACATTTACCTCCACTTCTTTCCCCTTAGACTTTGTAAGAGTTCGAAAATGTTGGAGCTCGTTAAGAAGGGTTGTAAGATTAAACTTTATCTTATTCAGAGAAGCATTTGTTTGAAAAGGTATGAAGCTCTTCGAAAGAGACTCCATAATAAAGATAATCTGATTTGCCTCGTCGATGGCGTCACCATTTACTTCAGAAATATTGAAGTGGACCATTATGTCTAAGACATGTTCTCTAACAGAGGTCCCTTCCTTCATACGCTTATTGTAAATGTACTTAATTGTCTCGTGTCTTAGGATTGATGACGGTTGCTCGAACATCTCTTTTAATGAATCCATGATAGCCTTAGCTATGCCTAATGACGTAGAATTAGGTGAACACAATATGCGATGCATGTCTTAGGTTATGTGTTGGTTCTCATGTATCAATGGTCATGCGTTGGAATGGAAAATATGCGTTGATCTCATATGCAATGACCATGCATTCCTGTCACAAGTTTTCTTGTCCTCTCGCCAAGTATAACGCGAGCGCAAGTTTCTCAGGTGATCCGAGGTTGAACTCAGGGACTTGTAGCTAAAGGTATGCAGTGATGTGTTTGCGACGAATAAATAAAAGAATGATGGGGGTTGTAAGCTAAGCACTACTCCTACTCCTAACTAACAGATAAAGCGGTGGAAGTATAAATGAGAAGTAGAGACATGACAACTGTTGACGTGTAGTAAAAGCATGGAAAAATAGATAAAATGGTGAGGATGTCTTCATCGCAACCCTAAGCTTGACCGCAAGGGTAATGATGACGAAAAATTAGTTATCAATTACTAGACGATTGAATTAAGTGAATGCAATATGCGATGCATGTTCTTAATGTATGCATTGATTATCATGCATTGGTGGTCATGCGTTGGAATGAACTATGCATTAATGAATGTATGCAATGACCATGCGTTCCTGTTACAAGTTTTCTTGTGCTCACGCCAAGTATAACACGAACACAAGTTTCTCGGGTGATCTGAGGTCGAACTCAGGGACTTGTAGCTAGACGTATGTGGTAATGTGTATGCGGCGGTTGAATAAAAGAATGATGGAGGGGTTTTTATGCTAACACTACTCCTACTCCTAACTAACAAACAACGCAATGAGAATATGAATGAGATGTAGAGACAAGACAACTATTGACGGGAAGTAAATGGATGGAAAAATAGATAAAATGTGGAGATGTCTTCATCGCAACCCTTAAGAGTGACCATAAGGCTAACCTTAGCCACACAAGTCATGCGATCATGCTACACACACTTGAGCCTAATTCTAGGACGTATGCGATGTGTATGTAAAAGGGTCAAAATGACCGCATACTGTCACCACATCCTACTTCCTGGATGCAGCCATTGTCCTCTTCGTAGAGTGCATACGCTGTGTGATGGCAAACAAAGCTTATTCCTAAGTCTCCATTCTTGCTTATGCAAACTTAATCTAGCTCTTCCAAGCATCGATTCTAACCTAACTCTCCCGAGTCTTAGGTTCTTTCTTTAGACTCTCTCCCGAGTAGCTCTAAAGGTTTGATGGACGCATACATAAGACAAGGTAACCACATAAACTTGGCTGACGCAAGATTGTTCCTATCTCTAGTGAACAATAGCTTACATTGCTTAATGCGACCAACAACCTACCCTCCTGGGAAATTAGTTGTTGTTGACTTTACTCATAGACAAGCGTTGCGTCCGCCTATAGACAGGCGTTGCTACAGCTTCACACACTCACGCAACACACACCTCTCGGTGGTTTGCTACATGCTTCATATCTCTAATCCACATGACTAAGTATGCGATACTTTAGCAATCTCACTAAGTGATGCAATGAAAGTTAAGGATGCTAAGTAAATAAGATGGAGATGGAATCGAAGGAAACATAAAAATGCATTGAACACATAATGTATTAATTCCTTAATCCGAAAATGTAATACAATACAATATAAGAAAAGAAGAGAAAATAAAAGGACTAGCTGGAAGCAATGACTTGCTTCCAGTAGATGTGTGTCAAGGCTGCCGGTGGTGCCATGGATGGGCAATGGAGCTGACTCTCCCAAGATCTAGCTCCGGTCGAAGGCTCCGGTCGTCACTCGAAATGGATGAGGGAGATGAAGAACTCTCAAGCTTTCTTCTCACGCATTAGTCTGGATCGCAGGGATAACCGTGGATGATTTGAACTTCGGCTCACCGGGTTCTATATATAGGGCTTGGATCCCCGAAAGCATTAATGGATTACTTTAATTTTGACATTTGCAGTGCGTTAGTCCTTTCTGAATCTCTGCTGCTAACGGCGTGGTAGGTGAAATGTCAACGTCATCTTTTGATTTTCCCGAGACATGTGTTGATGCGTTCAATCCACCAACCTGTGTAGCAGCAATCGTGCAGTGACCGCATTCGCTTAATACTGCAACTTTTACACGATGACCACAATCTCTTGATGATCGCAACTTCTATGCGATGGACGCATGCGGCTGATTACGCAAAGCACCATGTGTTGATCGAATGCGTTCGCCTTTGCGATGGAGAGTTTCTCCGCATGCGGTCGTATATGCGGTAGTCGGGCTTCCACGTTTGCGTCCACCTCCTGCATTAGCTACAAAAATAGACAATTGAATGCATAATAACGTATAATAATGGGTTAGCCGAGATTCCAAATGCTGAATGCCGCAAACTCATTTTCTCATGAATTCCTAACATAATTGCCGCATATTCTGCTTAACAACCCTCATAAATTCTAAATAAAAGGCCTAAGATGGCATGCATTTCTGCATGTCATCACACCCCCAAACTTAGAATCATGCTTGTCCTCAAGCACGCGTTATATACGAAATTCTAAACTCACCTTCCAGCTTTCCTTTGTGTGGACTAGCCTCTTATATCGTAATTTACTCATACCTCTAACCATCGCCGCAATGCTCTCCTCTACTTTGGTTGCTTCTTCAAAAAGATCTTTTCTAAGTTTATATCCGGCAAGCCTTTGCTCAAAAACTTTTTATCCATTCACTGCAACTTTGCGTTTAGCTTTTTGAGAATGCATTCTTTCATAACACTTCAAACTTTAATAGTGACTTATTTGAATGTAGCATTAAATCTGGTTATGCTCTTTGTTTTGGCTTGCCCTCACGTGTGTCATACAGGCATCCAACTTCGGTTGCGTTCCATATTCAACTCAACTCTTGTCTTGCTTGATTTGGCTTGTGTCGGACAGAGGAGTTGCACTTATGCCGTTGATTCCCTGGTGACTTACCTTTCATTTTGGCCACCCCACGTGTGTTGTGTGAACATCCAACTACGGGTAAGTGCCTTTCATAAATTAACTCTTATCAACATAGGTTTCCCCATTGCGTTGACAGTGGAGTTGTTATTCTTAAAATTCCTTTTTTTTTTTTTTTTTTTTGGCATTGATGAAATGATCGCAATGTAATGAACGCAATTCTCCGAGACCGCTGCCACCCCCAAACTTAGAGGTTGGCAGCGTGATACCGGGCAAAAATGCATGTAATCATAGTGTTGAATCCTTAAACAATGTCGTATTGCATTGACGAAATATGTTAAATTGCATCTATTAAGCATAATTTCTATAATATTGTGGTCGCATGCGTCCAATGCATTAGAGCAGTTGATCTTTATATTTTTGTGCAGAATAATGCGTTAACACAATGCAAAGAATGTGATCATAGGAATACATTGGTCGAGCACAACTTCACCGCAAGACTTTGCGTTGATTGTGCTCGCAAACATTCGTCCAAGAAGAATCACCGCAACATGGTGGGCGCATCCGAACGAAAGGACAATTAAGATCGATGGGATAGAAAGCTGACGGCAGTCGGATCCAAATTAAGTTGACAGCCTAACAGTCACAAAGTACATCCAGCTTTATCGGTGACAATTATTCGACGTATCAGTCAGGAATTAAAGCTATCCCATCTATACAACCAGGAGAGAGAAGCCGCCTTTCACCTTTGATGCCTTATAAATACCAAGTGCATTCTTCAGAGAAGGGGTTAAGCAGTCGATTATTTCATCATTTTACAAGTTCACGTCTATGTCCATAATCTTCTTTCATTTTAAGGCGGATGCGAGGAAGAAAGTGTGCCGATAGATCGTTCCGGCAAGCTGGGGAAAGCATCGAAAGCTCCAAGACAAAGAGAGGGCCAACGCCCACGAAAGCGGGAATATTTATAGATCATAATAGAGATTTAGTGTAAAAAGCCTCGGTCAGCAAGGAATTGTTACCAGGCTCTCTACCTTTAATTTCCATTATCATTTTGTACTCAATTCAGTTATAAGAATGGAACGTCTTCCTCTATATCTGTTCACTCTCTATAATTCACGCATTAGTAGCTAAAACAGTTGAATGGGTTGAGAAGCATTTAGCTAGCACAACTAGAGAATCTTTATTCTTTGTGATTATCTTGTTTGTGTATGCTTCATTCGTCTATTAGAGATACTCGAGAGGGTAGTCTAAGGACAGGATCTAGACTTGGGAAGGTCAGGTCAGAATCTAGGTTTGGAAGAACCAGATTAGAACACATAAACGAGAGATAGGCACTTAGGAATGAGCACTATTTACTATCAACGCATCGCATGCATCTTAGCAATAAGATATGATTGTATGCAGTCAACTTGCTTTCATGCATTTTGCATCAATGCATAGGACAAGAGTAGAGACTTAGGGATAAGCTTTATGGACATTTTGCATTCAACACATGCATCCTAGACTTAGGAGCATCGCATTTACATTGGGAAATGACTTGCTATGCATGGTTGTAACATGATCGTAAGGTTTGACGCATTCCCGAGTAACGCCAGCTAAAGATCTTCTCAACCCGTTCATCGCATACTCATTGCATCTATCAACGTAACTCTCTTTCTCAAATCCGCCGCCTTTATTTACTCTTTTTTTAATCAGCGCAACAACACACCCACACTTTATTTATTTACTTGCTTACCAGGAAACTCAGAGGAATTTATACTTGAATTTCGCTGGGGAAACTTGAGTGCACAATGCAATCCATCAATGAATATCATCCATATTTCCACTTTATAAAATTCAAGCATCAAGGTTTTGGTGCCATTGCCGAGGACTTCGGCAAAATAGTTGTTAAAGGTAATTTTTGTGATTTCTTTGCAGAACTCTTAATCTCTAGCGAACTACGACTCGGAGATTGAGGGAACATTTTGAAGGAGACTAAGAGACCACCAACAGCAGCCACAATCCGATAAAGAAGAGATGACAGAGCAGCCTAGGAATGAAGCACCAAACAACAATAATGTCATGGCAAATATGATTTTGTTGGCAAACGATTGCAATAGGTCCATTAGGGACTATGCATCGCCAAACCTCTATGATTTCTCTCCGGGAATCATGAGGCTTACCTTAGAAGGAAGTAGATTTGAAATGAAACCGGTGATGCTGCAGATGATCCAGGCTACAGGTCATTTGGGAGGAAGGCGTGGTGAGGATTTGCACGCCCATCTCTGAAGTTTTATTTAAATCTGAAATACTTTTGTGTTCCCGAACATCTCTACTGAAGAAGTTCGACTAACATTGTTCCCATTTTCTCTCTATGATCAGGCTAGGAAATGGGCTTATTCGCTCGATCCAGGAGAGATCACTTCTTGGGAGCAGGTGGTGGAGAAGTTTATGAAGAAGTATTTTCCACCTACTGAAAACGCAAGATGAAGAAAGCTTATTACTAATTTTGAACAAGATATGGATAAATCGTTCAATGATTCTTGGGCGAGGTTTAAAAGGTTGGTCCAAGATTGTCCGCATAATGGGCTACCAGATTGCCTACAAATGGAAATTTTCTACCACTATTTGAATCCTGCTTCGCAGACCACTGCCAATTTTGCAGCAGCTGGTGGTCTGTTTGACAAGACTTATGATGAGGCGAAGAATATCCTGGACCGCATCTCCAAGAATTATGAAAACTGAAGGGAGAGTGACCAGAGATTAAGACTCAAGGATTCTGACGCAAATAACGGTGCTATTATCTCGTTACAAAACCAAATGACCACAATGATGAATTTGATTCAAGGAATGGCGATCAGCAGCCCAACGTCGCAAGATGGGCAAATCAATGCAATAAGTCAAAACACCACAAGGTGTACTACCTGTCTCTTATACACATCTAGATGTGTATAAGAGACAGGAATAGCGATCAGCAGCCCAACGTCGCAAGATGGGCAAATCAATGCAATAAGTCAAAACACCACAAGGTGTACGACTTGCAATGATGGGCATGCGATGGAGGATTGCCTGCAAAATCCACAGTCTAAAGAATAACCCCTTTTCAAACACCTACAACCCCGGGTGGAAAAACCACCCGAATTTTGCTTAGAAGAATCAACAACAAAATTTTCAATCTATGGCGCAAAAAGAAGGGTCATAAGGATTCTTTCAATGCAGTAACGGTCAACAGAGAAACCAAGCAAGTAGCTCATAACAACCACCACAATCTTCTTCTCTAGAAAGCCTATTGAAGCAATACATAGAGAAAAACGAGACAGTGCTTCAAAGTCAGGCAACGTCCATCCGCAACCTTGAATTGCAAATGGGCCAGATTTCAAATGAGCTCAAAAGTAGACCACAAGGGGCGTTGCCAAATTCAACCGAGCTTCCACGCAACCCAGGGGGATCAGATAAGGAGCAATGTCAGGTTGTGACATTGTGCAGTGGAAAGACCGTGGGGGAAGAAGAAAGAACCAGAGTAGAACAACTTCCATCACAACTGAACTTGAGATTGTGGCAACGCAAGAAGAAGAAAAGGAAAATGAAGCGGTAGAACCTGAGGTTGCGTCAACCTCAAAGTCAAATGAAACGGGAACCGTGAAAATTCAATTACCACCCTTCCCTCAAAGGCTAAGGAAGAAGAAAAACGAAGAGGTACAGTACCAATGCTTCTTATCTATGCTAAAATAATTACATGTTAATATTCCTTTTAGTGAAGCGATTGAGGAAATGTCTGCCTACGCCAAATTTCTAAAGGACATGGTAACTAAGAAAATAGGTGTTGGAAAATTTTCCACAGTGGCATTAACGCAAAGTTCTAAATCTATTATCCCACCGAAGATGAGCGATCCTGGGAGCTTCACTATTCCTTGCTCCATAGGAGGACTCTATATTGGGCAAGCCCTGTGTGACTTGGGTGCTAGCATAAATTTGATGCCACGGTCAATCTTTCGACAATTAAATGTGGGGCAACTTGTGCCCACCTCCGTGACACTCTAATTTACATATAGATCTCTGGTTCATCTAGAAGGTAAGGTGAAGGATGTGCTGATCACGATTGATAAATTTATTTTGCCAACTGACTTCATCATCCTAGACTATAAGGCCGACAAAGATATGCCCATCATTTTGGGGCTACGTTTCCTATAAACGGGTCGTGCTAAATTGATGTGCACAAGGGAGAAATCACTTTGAGCATAAACGGACAGAAGCTCAAGTTTAATATAATTCGTGCCATGAAATTTCTTGATGAGGAAGACCTGCAAGATTCTGATGATAACCTGAATTTGATTGAAGAAGAAAAGTCTGATGAAGAGTGTGAAGAAGAGGATGCCAACGCATCCATAGCTACCTGCAATGCGATCGTAGCAAAGAAAAACAAAGAAGAAGGATCGATCGTAATGTATGAAGAAGAGCCAAAAGAAGAAAGAAAATAACGCAACCTTCTCTCGTGGAACCACCAACCCTTGAACTAAAAACCCTACCAACACATTTGAAGTACGCATTTCTAGGGCAGGAGGAGAAGCTACCAGTGATTATTTCCTCTGCACTCAACACAGATCAAGAGAATATGTCGATGAGCATTCTCAAGAAACATGTGCGAGCAATTGGCTGGACGCTCGCTAACATCAGAGGAATTAACCCCGCGTACTGTATGCACCACATTCGTCTTGAGGACAACCACAAAGAAACTATTGAAAATCAACACAGACTTAACCTTGCTATATAGGAAGTCGTCAAAAAGAAGATTATCAAGTGGCTGGATGCGGGCATTATCTATCCAATTGCAGATAGCACGTGGGTCAGCCCCGTGCAATGTGTGCTGAAGAAGGGTGGAATGACGGTAGTCCCCAATGAGAACATGATCTTTAATACCGCAAAGAACCATCACTGAGATGGTGCACTGCATGGACTACACAATTGAATGTGGCCACAAAAAAGATCACTACCCTCTGCCATTCATTTATCAAATGCTAGACAGACTAGCAGAGGATGACTTTTTATTGCTTTTTTGGATGGATATGTCGGGTACAATCAATCATTTGATAGCTTGTTGAAGACCAAGACAAGACCATATCACGACCATAATGGGATATTCACCTTTTCACCGCATGCCGTTTGGCCTCTACAATGCACCAAGCATGTTACAAATGGTGCATGATGGTGGATCTTTTCAGATTATCTCAAGGAACTCAGTAGAAATATTTAATGGATGACTTTCCTCCGTTTATGGACACTTATGAGTCTGCTTGGCCAATTTGGGAGAAAATTTTGAAAAATATGTGAAGAGAGCAAACCTGGGCACTGGGAAATGTCCACTTCAATGGTGGAAAGAGGGTATAGTGTTGGGACAAAAAAGTCTCCAAGAAGGGTTGGAAGGTGGACAAGCGAAGATCGACGCAATTGAAAAGCTTTCCACCTCCAACCAGCGTGAAGGCTGTGCGGGAGCTTCTTGGGGCATGCTGGATTTTACATTCGAGTCATTCAAGGACTTTTCTGAAAATAGCACGACCACTTGATGCGGTTTTTAGAGGGCAGACAGAAAGTTTGAATTTGATAACAATTGCCTCAATGCATTCTGAGTTTTAAAAGATGCGCTGATTATCGCGCCCATCTTGATTGCGCTAGATTGGACACTATCATTCGAGATCATGTGCGACGCAAACGGGCATGTGATGGGAGTCTTATTAGTGCAAAAGAAAAAAAAACTATTTTGCACCCCATCGCATATACGGGTAAAACTCTGAACCCTGCTCAACTTAATTATACCACCACTGAAAAAGAGCTCCTGGCTGTGATTTTTGGGTTGGAAAAATTTCGAGCATATCTATTGGGAACCAAGGTACTCATTCACACTGATCATTTGGCAATTAAATATTTGATGACAAAGAAGGACGCAAAGCCGAGGTTGATCAGATGGGTTCTCCTCCTTCAAGAATTTGATATCGAAATAATTGATCGGAAGGGGACAGAGAATCAAGTCGCAGATCACTTGTCCAGATTAGAAAATCCTGAGGTTGACCGTAATGAATCTGAAGTGAGTGCCGTGTTCCCGAATGAGCAGCTGTTTCGCATAGAAGAACTGCCTTGGTATGCGGACATCGTTAATTATTTAGTTTGTGAACAATTTCCTGAAGATTACACCTACCATCAACAGAAGAAGCTCAAGAATGAATGTAGACACTATTATTGGGATGAGCCGAATTTGTACAAAGGAGGTGCAGACCAAATCATTCGATTATGCATCCCAGATGTTGCTCAATAACGCATATTATCACAGTGCCACGATTCGCCATATGGAGGGCACTTTGGAGGACAACGTACTGCAGCCAAAGTTTTACAAAGTGGATTCTTCTGGCCTTAATTATTTAAGGATGCTGCTGACTACACAATGAAATGTGATCGGTGTCAATGCACCGACAACAATTCATGAAAGAATGCAATGCCAATGAATACTATCTTGGAGCTGGAACTATTTGACGTATGGGGGATTGATTTCATGGGACCATTCCCTCCTTAAAATGGTAAGCACTATATTCTATTAGTCATCGATTATGTCTCCAAGTGGGTAGAGGCAATTGCATGGGCCGCAAGTGATGCAGCAGTAGTCTCCCAGTTCCTGAAGAAAAATATTTTCACGCGTTTTGGCACCCCCTGTGCCATCATAAGTAATGAAGGATCACACTTTGTCAACCACAATATAAAGGAGCTGCTGCGCAAGTACAATATCCTCCACAAGGTGGCCACTGTATACCACCTGCAAACAAATGGCCAGGCTTAAGTGTCCAATAGTGAAATTAAATTGATACTTGAAAAGGTAGTAAAACCTTCGCGGAAGGATTGAGTAATGAAGCTTGATGATGCGTTGTGGGCATATCGGACCGCATTTAAAAAAACAATAGGTATGTCTCCTTATGCATTGGTATTTGGCAAGGTGTGTCATCTGCCTTTGGAGTTAGAGTATAAAGCATTGTGGGCGGTCAAGAAAATGAATTTCGATTTAAAGAAAGCAAGAGAAGCCGGAAATTGCAACTAGTCGAGCTAGAAGAATGAAGGATCAATGCATATGAGAATGCGAAGATTTATAAAGAGCACACCAAGCGTTGGCATGATAAATGCATATGCTCTAGAAACCTTCAAATCGGGCAGAAGGTCTTACTCTTTAATTCAAGATTGCGGCTCTTCCTAGGAAAATTAAAATCACGCTGGTTCAGTCCCTTCATCATCAAAGAAGTATTTCCACATGGTGCGGTGGAACTAATCACCGAGGATGGCAGTCGAACATTTAAAGTTAATGGACAGTGGATCAAAGCATATTGCGGAGGAGATTTTCAGCCAGAAACAGCCTCCACAAAGTTGAAAAACCCAGACTATCCCTTACTCAACTCTTGACCAATTAACTCTTCGTCATGTTACTACTAGCTCTATTTTACTTATTTTTCCCTTAAAAAAAAAAACTTGTTGTTTTGTTTTGAAATCATTTGACCCTCTCTTTATCTGTTTATAAGGATTAAGGCACAGGATTGCGGAGATAATACAAGAAGAAGCAAATATTCTGATTCCATCACCGCAATCCACTAGCAAAGATCGCCGCAAGGATGAATGCATCAATACTCAATGCAGACGACAACGCAAAATTTGGGGGTGTACTCTTCCTTATCTTTATTTCAAATTTTGCGCTATCACATTGCATGTTATTTTTCAAAGTTTATCACCGCATCCTCCCTGATTACTGCAATCATTTGCCGAGTAGATAAATTTAGTAGTTTACTTCATGTTATTCTTCACCAAGTATGATTTCAATGATGAAAAATATGCTTCTATCTCTTTCGTCTATACTAGAGTCAACTTAAATCTTAAGATAGTCACCTCATGAAATATTTCTAGAAGTTGGGGGTTTGCTAGCTTTCTTTCAAACTCTCTTTACAACGTATTCTATGACCATCGCATGACTTATTTTAATTTCTTTTGGCAATGAGGACATTGTCATATTTTAATTTTGGGAGTGAGGTATTTATGGTATTTATTTTTGACCTTGCTATAAAAAAAGAAAATAACAACTCCACTGTCAACGCAATGGGGAACCTCACTGTCAACGCAATGGGGAACCCATGTTGATAAGAGTTAAGTTATGAAAGGTACTTACCCTAGTTGGATGTCTGCATGACACACATGAGGGCAAGCCAAAATGAAAATAAGTCACCAGGATCAACGCATAAATAAATGACCGCAACTCCATTGCCAAGTTGGTATGAGTTTAGTCTGAGAAAGAGTGCATTGCTCGTAGTTGGATGTCCGCATGACACCCATGGGGGCAAGCCAAAATGAAGGTAAGGCACTCGGATCAGTGCAAGGTTAGAAAAATAGCAATGAAGAAAATTTTTGTGCAAGGAGAAATCATTTGACACCCCGATGGAAAATTTTCTTTTTGAAATAAATCATGCGATGTTCTGGAATTCAGTAAAGTCCTTTTGAAAGTTAAGCTTGCAATCCCTAAGTCTTAGAAGTATTTTAGGAAGAGATTTGAATAAGACTTAAGGAAATTCTGGCATATAGGATTTGAACGAAGTATCCTTGAGAAATCTAGGGAAAGCACTTTGCGGCTAACTTGCTAAAGGAATCTTTAGCTAATGCTTGAGGACAAGCATTGTTTAAATTTAGGGGTGTGATAACGGGCAAAAATGCACGTTATCATAGTGTTGAATCCTTAAACAATGTCGGATTGTGTTGATGAAATATGTTAAATTGCGTCCATTAAGCATAAATTCTATAATATTGCGGTTGCATGCGTCCAATGCATTAGAGTAGTTGATCTTTATATTTTTGTGCAGAATAATGCATTAACACAATTCAAAGAATGAGATCATAGAAATACATTGGTCGAGCGCAACTTCATCGCAAGACTTTGCGTTGATCATGCTCGCAAACCTTCACCCAAGAAGAATCACCGCAACATGGTGGACGCATCCGAACGAAAGTATAATTAAGATCGATGGGACGAAAAGCTGATGGCAGTCGAATCCAAATTAAGTTGACAGCCTATAACAGTCACAAAGTACATCTAGCTTTATCGGTGACAATTATCTGGCACATCAGTCAGGAATTAAAGCTGTCTCATCTATACAACCAAGAGAGAGAAGCCGCCTTTCACCTTTGATGCCCTATAAATACCAAGTGCATTCTTCAGAGAAGAGTTTAAGCAGTCGATTATTTCATCATTTTACAAGTTCGCATCTCTGTCCATAATCTTCTTTCAATTTAAGGCAGACGTGAGGAAGAAGGTGTGTCGATAGATCGTTCTGGCAAGCTGGGGAAAGCACCGGAAGCTCCAAGACAGAGAGAGGGTCGACGCCTGCAGAAGCGAAAATATTTGTAGATCAGAATTGAGATTTAGTGTAAAACGCCTCGGTCAGCAAGGAATTGCTACCAGGCTCTCTACCTTTAATTTCCATTATCATTTTGTACTCAATTCAGTTATAAGAATGGAACGTCTTCCTCTATATCTATTCACTCTCTGTAATTCACGCATGAGTAGCTAAAATAGTTAAATGGGTTGAGAAGCATTTAGCTAGCACAACTAGGAAATCTTCATTCTCTATGATTATCTTGTTTATTTGTGATACATGCGACCAGGAGTTTTTCAAATTAATAAAGGGGTTTTTTGTACAGGTATTTAAAAATGCGATAAAGTAAATTGCGATGAAAGTAAAGTTAAGCGATAAAAATGCGATAATAAAGTAAATTGCAGTAAAATTAAATTGCGATAAAATAAACCTAAGCTATGATGATATAAGATACAGGTTTCATGATACAAGATATTGAGGGTGAGATTGACTGTGAAGATTATACAAAGATCGTGTTATGCGGTGGCAAGTCTTGTGTGTGAAATAGAAAGAGAAAAGATAATTAGTGCAAACATCGCAAGTTCCTTAATTGCGTTAAAGGCATAAGTATGGCTCCACTTTTCCCTTGGCGTACACCTCTCGATGATTGGTCGCGTTCCCACATCTCTATGATGAAATAGAGACAAACGTAATGAACATAAGGTTGCTTCCATCTCTAGAAGTACTTCTTGCTTTAGTTAATGCATTCTTCTAACTTTCTCTCGACAGATCAGAATGGCATCTTCATTTCTACTCTCACAAGTGAAGATGCCGTCTAGCATGCTTTAGCTAAACATCTTTATTTCTTTAGCATAGATTAAGTTACTTGTTTAATTCATATTAATTACCAAGGTATTAAGAAAAATTAATGGAGAAAACGATTAATGGAAGAACGAAGATAGACAGGGAAGTGGTAATGGAAAGGATCAAGACATTTAATAACACTATTTAACGTCTGATACATGATTTGTGAATGAAGTGATTAAGAAGATAAAATACAGTTGATGAATAGAGTTAGAAACAAATACAAATAAGCGCCAACGTTTTGGCGCCGATCTGGATGGAGATTTCCTTGTTGATGTGGATGGATCGTGTGGAAGGTTGAGCTTCCTTCTCAGGCTTGCTCAATCGATAGCAGGGATCTAAGCACAGAGCTTCTCGGCGGGGATCTAGCCAAATCGCACCGAGACTCACCTTTTGGCCTTGTCTCTCTTCTTCTCAGACTTCTTCCGATCAGTACTCAGCTCAGCCTCTCTCTCAGTAATCTAGCATCAATTAGCCCTCATATCAAGTTTCCCATATCAAGTATCCCATATCAAGTATCCCTTCTCTGAAATCTATGGGGGTATTTATAGGTGAAAAGCTTTGACTCTTGCCTTGTGGACCTCACTTACTGTTATGGAAATTCTGAAGATGGTGGGATAATTATTCCTTTTGTTATGCAATCAGACCGTCAAATATGCACAATGGTTAGTTGTACACGTGTCACAATCCTCCACATTTGCGTCGCTCAGCTGCATCTTTCGATCGGGTGCTTGCATGCGGTGTTGTTTTTATTATCGCATGCGGTTGAAATTCAGTTCTAGATCGACTGTCGCATTGCGCCGTCATTGCATTGATCATTTCTTCATTGTGGTTTGATGGGCGCAATGTGATGGAGATGCGTTATTCAGTTTCTCGTTGAGCCTTGATCGCAAGCGGTGACTTGGTTTCATGCAAAACAGAATAGAAATATCCTCTTCTACCATCTTGATGATGTTAGTGGGTGTAATTGCGATAATTCATAATTATTGTATTTCTGAGCTAATTTTCATACAATCAACGCATATTCCTTCTCTTTTAGCCACAATATCTAGATAAGGCAGCATAAATAACTTGTATTTCTACAAGTTATCAGCAATTACACATTTCTACAAGAAATTTAAAGAAAAACAATGCCAAAACCATAAAATATCCACTTTAGTCCACATTTCATTCAACATTTGAAAGAAAGGAAAAAAATACCCACCAAAAGCAAGCTGATTTTTCTATAATTTTTGGTTTCCAAATTCTCCAAAAATTCCCTTTTTCTCACATTAACCTTGAACCTCCCTTTATTCTCTTTTCATTCCTTCATTCACCGGTTCCCACAACCCGGTTCTGAGTCTAAAGAATAGCAAGGAAACTCTAGTGGTGGTCTTATAGAATTCAGGTCGAGATTTAGCGAGAAAAAACTTTTTACGGGAGCTACAAAGGTTGTACACTATCCCTTTTAGTATACTATTTTTTTTTTTTTTTTTACTTTTGCATGTTAATTTCCTTTTAATTAGAAGCAATTAGAGTGTAATTAGATCGTTATTCTGCTATATATGTCTCGTGTTCTATCATGTGGTATCAGAACTAATAGGGGACCTAATGGACCTACAGATCATGTGCTCTAACAATTCAAAATTAACCGGTAAAACTCTTTAACCTATTTAATCAACATTTGTTAACTAACGGGTCATTCCACTAAAGTCTCGTAGTTGCACTCCCCTCACTGTAGATATATTTCTATCCATCTGATATAACAATAACCAGTAAATCAATCTTTCATAGGTTGTTCGTGGTCTTGGCTGGGTCAAAATACCATTTTACCCCTGAGAACACTTCTTGTTCCTTTAGTCCCCCTGAACCTCTAAAGAACAATTGATTTGTGGTCCAACCAAAAAATCGAGTCCCTCTCAGCCTAGTGAGAGGGTGGGGCCCCTTGTTCTAATTCCGAAGTCAACACTTAAGGAAACAACCTATCTACTATCATTAGAGACGGGTAGGAGTGAAGTTCATCTTGCACCTTATGTCCCCAACTATTTACCCAGTCTTACCCCTGAAATGGGAGGCTTATTGAGCCAGCGCTGTTGAGCTGCTCTTAGCC
Source organism: Benincasa hispida (assembly GCF_009727055.1). Taxonomy (NCBI): domain Eukaryota; kingdom Viridiplantae; phylum Streptophyta; class Magnoliopsida; order Cucurbitales; family Cucurbitaceae; genus Benincasa; species Benincasa hispida. The sequence goes on along the minus strand of NC_052358.1, from coordinate 30,981,420 downwards.
ATGAAGATCTTAGGATAATCTTGAAAAAATAGAAATTCATAGTTAGCTCAGGATTGAGATCGAGTTACCTAGGTCATCAAATTTCAATTAGTCAGTTTTATACAGTAAACGGTGTTATAAAGCAAAAGTGACTAAGTCGTGGTCCAGTCTTATACAAACTCATTGCATAGGATGCCCCTACTCACATATCTCTATAAGAACGATTCAGGATCACATCGTTTGTACTAACTATAAAGTAGGCCGCATCCATAGTGTCCCCAGAACAAGATGCCCAACCTTATCCCTATACTATAGACCATTTTAGGCTATATACTCGAACTTTATCCATGTTTTATGTCATCACATAAAGTTCAAGTTTACATTAAATAGCCTCAGGACCTTAGTTTATTGGATTCAAGATTACAATTTCAATAAAAATTTTATCGAAAAACAAAATAGAATATGTTTATCAATTTACAAACTACGAGTTTTAGGACATAAAATCCAACATAGCTTTTTGTCCCATCGTGATTTATTAAGCTTTCACCTTGATGCGCCATCTCTATGTGTCCACCTTCTTGAGCAGATCTTTGAGAACACATATGATCGCATAGCTTTGCGGTCGCAATCTTCTAATGCGTTCGGGCGCTGAATTCCTTGGATCGCAATTCTTCCTTGCGCTAATGCATTTTCCTTCACAAAATACGTAAATTAGCTACTTTAATGTGATGGGTGCATGCGATCGCAATGTTCTCAACTGAATGCTTTTGGGCACGATTTTACATATTTTTACCATTTCAATCCTATATTGTTTTACATCTTTGCGTTGTAATAATGTGTGTTTCTGCCAGTTATCAATGTCCTGGTCACAATTGATAAATTCATTCTACTGGCTGACTTCATCATTCTTGACTATGAGGTGGACAAAGATGTACCCATCATATTGGGACGACCATTTTTATCTACTGGTCGTGCTCAAATTGATGTGTACAAGGGAGAGATTACGATGAGTATGAATGGGAAGAAGCTCAGGTTTAACATCATTAAAGCCATGAAGTATCCAGAAGATGAAGACCTATCTGATTCTGATAATGAACACAACTGTAATGAAGAAGTGGAGTTCGAAGAAGAAGATGAAAGAGAGGATGCGACTTCATCCGTAGAAACCTGCAATTTGATCATGGAAATAGCAAACAAAGAAGAAAAATTGAATTTGAATGAAGAGAGAAAAACTCAAAAACCTTCCTTAGAACAACCACCTACCGTGGAAATGAAAACTCTGCCAAGCCATCTGAAGTATGTTTTCCTTGGGCAAAATGAAACCTTGCCGGTGATAATTTCCTCTGCACTACAAGAAGAACAAGAAAATGCACCGCTCAACATCCTGAAGAAGTACATAAAAGCAATTGGGTGGATGCTAGTACATATAAGAGGAATCAGCCCAACATACTGCATGCACAGAATACATCTCGAAGAAAACCAAAAAGGGTCTATCGAACCTCAACGTAGACTGAACCCTTTGATAAAGGAGGTTGTGAAAAAGGAGATAATTAAATGGTTGGACACAGGCATCATATACCCAATCGCCGATAGCACGTGGGTCAGGCCCGTGCAATGCGTGCCCAAGAAGGGAGGAATGACGGTAGTCCCAAACACAAACAATGAGTTAATACCAATGAGGACCGTCACTGGCTGGCAGATTTGCATGGACTACCGCAAGCTCAATGCGGCGACGAAGAAGGACCATTTCCCTTTGCCTTTTATTGACGATGCCTAGACCGTAGCAGGAATGATTACTTATGTTTTCTTGACGGGTATGTGGGCTACAACCAAATAATGATCGCTTCTGAAGACCAAGAGAGGACCACATTCACTTGCCCATACAGAATGTTTGCTTTTCACGCATGCCGTTCGGATTATGCAATGCATCGAGCACGTTTTAGAGGTGTATAATGGTTTATCTTCTCTGAGTACTCGAGGATTTAGTGGAATTTTTATGGAGACTTCTCAGTTTATGGGCAAACGTATGAAGTCTATCTGAACAACTTGGAGAGGATACTGAGGAGATGTGAATAGACAAATCTTGTGCTGAATTGGGAGATATGCCATTTCATGGTGAACGAAGTAATTGTGCTCGGGCACAAGGTTTCCAAGGAAGGGCTGGAGGTGGATAAAGCAAAATTGAGGCCATTGAAAAGCTTCCACTTCTACAAATGTGAAGTCTGTAAGGAGTTTCCTGGGACATGTAGGATTCTACACCGTCGTTTTATGAAGAATTTTTCGAAATAGCTTGACCGTTGAGTGTTTGCTAGAGGCTGACAGAACGTTTGAATTTGATTCACAATGTCTCAACACATTCAAAATACTGAAGAACGCATTAATTACACGCGCTGTTTTGATCGCACCTAACTGGACGAAGCCATTCGAGCTAATGTGCGATGCTAGCGGTTATGCGATGGGGGTAGTGTTAGCACAGAAGAAAAAAACAATGCTATACCTCATCGCATATGCAAGTAGAACATTGAACCCTGCCCAAGCAAACTACACTACGACAGAAAATGAGCTTCTTGCGGTGATCTTTGCATTGGAAAAATTTAGAGCTTATTTACTGGGATCCAAAGTGATAGTTCACACGGACCACTCGACAATAAAATACTTAATGACAAAAAAAGATGCAAAGACGAGGCTAATCTGATGGGTACTCCTCCTCCAAGAATTCGACATGGAAATAATTGACCGCAAGGGGACAGAAAACCAGGTTGCAGACCACCTATCAAGATTAGAGAATTCGGAAGTAGACCGCATTTAGTAAGAGGTGTGCGACCTTTCCAGATGAGCAGCAGTTCAAACTTGAAGAATTACCATGGTACGCAGATGTTGTCAATTACCTGGTCTGTGAGCAATTTCCGGAAAATTACACAGCCCACCAAAAGAGGCGGCTTATGCATGAATGTAAATCCTACTATTGCGACGAGCCGAATCTTTACAAAAGGGGGTCAGAAAAAATCTTGCAACTATGTGTGCCAGAGACCGCTTATCAGTGCATACTTTCCCAATGCCATGATTCACCTTATGGTGGACACTTCGGAGGTCAACACAAAGCAGCAAGAGTGTTACAAAGTGGGTACTATTAGCCGACTCTATTCAAGGATGCGTGAGACTATTCTATGAAATGCGACAAGTGCCAACGCACGGGAAACATTTCATGGAAGAATGAGATGCCGATGAAAATTATATTAGAATTGGAACTCTTCGACGTGTGGGGCATAGACTTCATGGGACCATTTCCACCATCAAATGGTCACAAGTACATTCTGGTGGCCGTCGATTATGTCTCCAAGTGGGTTGAAGCGGTATCATGTGTCGCAAGCGATGTAATGACAGTCTCCAGATTCTTGTGAAGAAACATTTTCACTCATTTTGGCACCCCACGTGCTATAATAAATGATGAAGGCTCCCACTTTATCAATGGTGTCATCAATAAACTGCTGCTCAAGTACAATATCCACCATAAGGTTGCCACCGCATATCATCCACAGACAAACGGCCAAGCCGAGGTGTCAAATAGGGAAATCAAACTGATCCTAGAAAAGATGGTGAATCCTCCACACAAATATTGGGCCATGAAGCTTGACAATGCCTTGTGGGCATATAGGATTGCCTATAAAACACGTATAGGCATGTCCTCGTATGTGTTGGTGTTTGGGAATGCATGTCACTTACCGCTGGAATTAGAGCACAAGGCACTGTGGCAGTGAAGAAGCTCAATTGTGATTTAAGGACTGCAGGGGAGGAGAGAAAACTTCAGTTGCTCGAGCTAGACGAATGGAGAATTCAAGCATATGAAAATGCCAAGATCTATAAGGAACGTGCAAAGCATTGGCATGACAAACGACTATGCGAAAAGAATCTCTAGGTTGGACAGAAGGTCTTGCTATTAAACTCTAGGCTACGACTCTTTCCCAGAAGATTAAAGTTACGCTGGTTCGGACCATTTATAATTAAAGAAGTATTCCCGCACAGTGCGGTCGAATTAACTAATGAAGAAGGGACCAGTGCATTCAAGTTCAACGGGCAAAAAGTCAAGATGTATCACAGTGGAGACTTTCATCGCAAGAAAACCTTTGTGGACATGAGGAATCCTGATTGAAGAACAAATGAGCAGTCCCTACGCTATTATGTGAAACAAACTCATCAGGGATGCAATTTTTTTGAAATATCCTTTCGATATCTTTATTTCATGAACTTACTTTACCTTTTTGTACAAACACTACTCTTTGAAATTTCCAACTCTATTTTTCATACTTTTTACCCTCTTAATATTTAGCAACGATCGTAGTGAACGATTACAGTGGAGCTATGCAATAACCTAAAAGCACTCGACCAGAACGATCAACCCATCATAATCGAGGAACAATCCACCGCAAAGAAGGATGTGATCACAGATGATGCGGGCAACAGAACAAATTTGGGGGTTATATCTTTCTTTGACTCTTTTATTTCAATTTTGCACTTTATCGCATCTCATTTTAATATTGCTAACTTTTATCATCATATCCTCTTTAGTTTGATGCAATCATTAAATTTTGATTATTTTGTTTAGTCACCGCATTCTTCCTCGTACCAATTATGATTTCAATGATGAAATTCATGCCTTTATTTCTTACCGCATGTACTAGAGTCGACTTAATTTCAGGACAGTCAATTCATGAAACATTTCTAGAAGTTAGCGGTCCACCAGTTTTCTTTCAAAATGATTTTTACAAAATTTCCTAAGAGCATTGCATGAGTTATTTCAGTCTATCAGCAATGAGGACATTGTTATGTATAAATTTGGGGGTACTAGTATTTGTTTTCAACCTTCCTACTTTTAGAAATTTTAATCTGAAAAAAAATCATAACTTTGAGATCGGATTCTACTCGTAGTTGGATGTCCGCATGACACCTGTGGGGGCAAGTCAAAATGAAGGTCGAAATCATGATCAACGCATAAATCAAATGATCGCAACTTCGCTGCCAAATGGGCATGAGTTTAGACTGAGAAAGAATGCCTTGCTCGTAGTTGAACGCTCGCATGACCCCCGTGGGGGCTAGCCAAAATGAAGGCTTGGCACTTGGATCAGTGCAAGGTCACAAAAAGAATATCTAAATTGCGCAAGGATAAAAATCAGTTGGAAACACCCCGTTGGAGAAAGTTTTGAAATAAATCATGCGATGTCCTGGAAACTAAGTAAAATATTTTTTAAGGTTAAACTTGCGGTCCCTAAAAATTAGAAATATTTCAGGAAAAGATCAGGATAAAAATTAAGAAGGCATTGGTTCATGAAATTTTAATAAGGCACCTTGAGAAATCTAGGTAGGGTAAAGGCGGTTGACTCTTTAAAGAAAATATTTAGTTTATGCTTGAAGACAAGCATTGTTTTAAATTTAGGGGTGTGATAACGAGTAGAAATACACGTTATTATAGCGCAAATAAGTAAAACAATCAAAGATTGCGACGGTAAAAATAAACAAAATCATGTCCAAAAGCGCTAAATTGAAGAAATGCAATCACATGCACCCATCGCATAAAAGTAGCTAATTACTTATTTTGTGTAGGAAAAATGCGTTGGCGCAAGTAAAATTGCGATCCAAGGAATTAGGCATCCGCATGTATGAAAGATTGTGATCGCAAAGTCATGCGATCGTGAGAAGTTGATCTAGAAGGTGGCCACATAAAGACTGCGCATCAAGGTGACAACATAATAAATCATGATGGAACGGAAAGCTGATGACGATCGAATCCGAATTTAGTTGACAAGCCGTTAAAGACGCACTGTAGCAAGTACACTTAACTTTCAGTAACCATTAATTGGCACATCAGAGTAGGAGATTTAATGACCGCCCATCATTACAATCATTAGAGAGAAAGGCTACTTCACCTTGAGCTTTATAAATACCGAAGGCCACCATCGCTACCGAGGATCGCCATATATACAAGTGGTGATGAAAATTTTTTATTAGCCATCAAAGACTTGATGACTAAAATTAGGTGAACGCAATATGCGATACATGTCTTAGGTTATGCGTTGATTATCATGCGTCGGTGGTCATGCGTTGGAATGAACTATGCGTTAACGAATGTATGCGATGGCCATGCATTCCTGTCACAAGTTTTCTTGCGCTCACGCCAAGTATAACGCGAACACAAGTTTCTCGGGTGATCTGAGGTCGAACTCAGGGACTTATAACTAGACGTATGAGGTAATGTGTATGCGGTAGTTGAATAAAAGAATGATGGAGGGGTATAAGTTATAAACTACTCCTACTCCTAACTAACAGACAACGCAATGAGAAGTATGAATGAGAGGTAGAGACATGACAACTGTTGACGCATAGTAAATGGATGGAAAATAGATAAAATGTGGAGATGTCTTCATCGCAACCCTTAAGACTGACCGCAAGAGCAACCTCAGCCAACGCAAGCTATGCGATCATGCTACACACACTTGAGCCTATTTCTAGAACGTATGCTATGTGTATGCAAAAGGGTTGAGATAACCGCATACCGCCATCATATCCTACTTCTTGGACGCATGCAATGTCCTCTCCGTAGGGTTGTGTAATAGCAAACAGAGCTTATTCCTAAGTTCTCCATTCTTGCTTATGCATTCCAATTCGCTTTCTCAAGCCTTAGATTTGGATTTTAGACTACTCTTCCAAGCATGCCTAAATGATGAATGATGCACTCATAAGACAAGGTAACCATATAAACATGGCTGACGTAAGATTATTCCTATCTCTAGTGAATACTTGCTTACATTGCTTAATGTGACCAACCACTTACCCTCCCGGGCAGTTTGTTGTTGCTGATTTTACTCATGGACAAGGCATTGCGTCTACCTATAGACAGGCATTGTTACAACGTCACACTAAGCAAATAAGGTTTTCTCACACACTCGCACAACGCGCACCTTCCGGTGCTTTGTTACATGCTTCAGATCTCTAATCCACATGATTAAGTATGGGATACTCTAGCAATCTCACTAAGTGATGCAATGAAAGTTAAGGATGCTAAGTAAAGAAAGATGGAGATGGAGGCGATGGAAACATAGAAATGCATTGAATACATAATGTATTAATTCCTTAATCCAAAATGTAATACAATACAATATAAGAAAAGAAGAGAAAATGAAAGGACCAGCTGGAAGCAATTTCTTGCTTCCAGCAGATGTGTGTCAAGGCTGCCGGTGGTGCCATGGAAGGGCAATGGAGCTGACTCTCTCGAGATCTAACTCCAGCGAAGGCTCTGGTCGTCACTCGGGATGGAGGAAGAAGATGAAGAACTTTCAAGCTTTCTTTTCACGCGTTAGTCTGATCACAAGGATTCGCCCAAAGGTCGAAACTTGGATGATCTAAAATTTTGCTCATCGCTTCTATTTATAGAACTTGATTGCCGATAACATTTATGGACCTGATTCTGACATTCGCGTCGCATTAGTCCTTTCCTGAATCTCTGCTACTAACAGCGTGGTAGGTGAAATGTCAACATCATCTTTTGATTTTCCTGAGATATGCGTGATGCATCCATTCCACCAACCTTGCGGTCATCCCACTATTATGGTTTATCGTGTAACCGTAATCGTGCAGTGACTGCATTCGCTTGATTGCCGCAACTCTACACGATGACTGCAATTTCTTGACGATCGCAACCCTTATGCGATGGATGCATGTGGTCGATCACCGCAACACCCATGCGTTATGCATGCAGTTGTCTATGCACTAGCCCTGCTTCCACGTTTGCGTTCACTTCCTGCGTTAGCTACAGAAATAGACAATTGAACGCATAATAATGCATAATAGTAGGTTACCGGAGATTCTTCATGCTGAACAATGCAAACTCATTTTCTTATGAATTCCTAACATAATTGCCACATATTATGCTTGACAATCCCCATAATTCTAAATAAAAGGCCTAAGATGACGTGCATTTCTGCATGTGATCAACAAGTTAGAGAGTCGTTAGTCTGTTCACATACATACTCATACGTAGCTTTAGAGGATGGAGACGAGCTAAGAGACCAAGAAGCTGAGAGATCATTCCCGGTCAGATCGAGAGACTGCTGGCAAGCGCTACAAAGGGAGAGAGGGCCAACACTTGCGAGAGCAAGGATACTCATCTGGACAGAGTTGGAGTGAAAAAGACAGTGTAAAGACCACGGGAAGCAAGACATTGCTACCGGGCTTCTTATCTCTATTTTCCATTTCTTTTCTATATTTAGCATTTTATTTATAGAAAATGGAAATCTCACTTCACACTATGTTCAATCTCTCCATACTTCACATGAGTAGCTAAATTTCCAAATGGGTTGAGAAGTACTTAACTAGCATGACCTAAGATTTACATTCTATACGATCATCTTGTCTTATGTATACGTCATTCACCCTTTAGAGATACTTGAGAGAGTAGTCTAAAGATAGAATCTAGACTTCAGATAGTCAAATTAGAATCTAGGCTTGAGAGAGTCAGATTAGAACCACATAAACAAGAAATAGAAACTTATACATAAGTTTTATCGCTATTTACACATCGCATGCACCCTAGAAATAGGATATGACAGTATGCGGTCACCTTGTTTTATATGTGCATCATGCATCATCGCATAGACAAGAATAGAGACTTAGACATAAGTCCTATCGACTCGTATACATCGTATGCGTCCTAGATATAGGAATTATGGCATTTGCATTGAGAGATGACATACTGTTATTTATGGGTAGCATGATTGTATAGCTTGTACGTAATCTTAAGAAGTGTTAGCTAAACCCCTTCTCAACCCATTCACCGCATACTCATTGTAACTCTCGATTTCATCAACTCTTTGTTCGAACTCCGTCGCATAAGAAATATTCTTTATCAAAACACCATCCAACTTATTTGTTTTCACCACCGCAAGAGAATCAAAATAGTTGTCGCATATTTACTCAGTAATCCCTGTGTTCGACCTTGGACTTACTAAGAAACCTAGTGAGGCTTATACTTGGGTCTTATAAGGAAAACTTGCATGTGCAACGCATAACACATCACTGCAACTTCACATCATAATCGCATCACGTTTACAACGCATCAACGGTTATCCGAACATCCCCCGCAGAGAATCCATGATCTCACGGGTTGAGACCATGGGCTCATGCTTCTTGGCCAACACGTCACTAAGACTAGCCAAGATATAGGCTCAGGCCTTCTCGTTCACCTGTATCCATCACTCGTATGCCTCCCGAATGTTTCGAGCGGCGTTTGAAGTTAGAATAGAAGGACAAACCTCCGTAAGGGCAAACATGAGATCCCTGATGATGAGTATCGTCGTGATCAGATGTTTCCAACTCAAATAGTTGTCGCCTGTTAGTTTTTTAGTGCTAAGCAATGCAATTGTGGTTGTAGCCATTTTTAAACCGTTGTTGAAAAATGAATAAACTTTTATAAGAAGTTTCTAAACCACATTTTAACCAATTAGTTTTAGCAAAATAGTTACCAAGTACCCTAAGTGCTTAAGACTTCTATTTTGCAATGTGCCCCAGTGAGGCAGGACAAACGCCACTGGTGGATCAGATGTCCCTTAACTAGGATGAGACACTCTCAACCATTAGGCAGAACCAACTCTTGGAAATCAATCTAACAGCCACCATTTGTTCGGTCCAGAGTGTAACCCTTAACAATTTTGCGTAAGTGTAACCCCTCGTTTCGGCCCAGAGTCCCACCCTAATGTGCCCACCATAGGGAAGAAGTAGGTTAGGACAATAGACTAAGTAACCTTATCCTATACAGAAGATCAAATAAAGAAACGGGTAAAACTGCCATCTATAGGGACACTCCCAGGGTGCCTTGAGGTGATGCGCAGAAACTTTATCCAACCTAACAAGAGAGACCGTGGGATATGCTGTCGCACTTCCCGCTCCCAATTATATGAACATTCTCTCCATCCACCATGATATTGACTAGCCAAACATCCTTTAGGGGACATTCCCAGGGTGCCACGAGGCCGAGGATAGGTCTCACGGTGTGGACAATAAAGGGAGAAATGCGAGAAGTTTAATGAAAGCCTAAAATGCCCAAGTACCTCCCACTGAATGTTCTACCTAGGGGTTCATTAACCTAGACAATCCAACTAGTGATTTTTCTTTAAGTCATTTTTTAATCCGCTAAAAAACAACTTTTGTTTTTGAAATAAACAAGTTCAAGTAGTCACATAAACTCTTTAATGGACTGTTCTTAACCTTGCATGCATGCATAATCTATCTAATTCACCTTTCCAGGTAGGCCCAGTAGGGTTCCGTTTCCATCACCTTAAATACCCCAGCCTAGATAGAACCCGCCTTAGACAAAAGGTCCCTTATAGATAGATTTGCTACACTTTAACCTTTTATTTGTCAATTTAATCCTATTAAACTGATTAAAAGATTAAAGCCTAAGGTTGCTAATCATATTAGAACCGTGATCTTAAGTCTATCTCAACCAAATTTTAAAACACTTTTAAAACCATGATTTAAACCTAAGTTGACATGCATGTCTTTCTTATAGATTTTAGTTATAATTTCTTTATAACATTTATAATAGAAACAACTAAAACCATACATTGCCACATAACGAGGTATTTATAACGCTTATAAATTTAACCTATGTGTCATGCTTCATGCAATGTTCGGTGATTACTATACATAACTTTTGTATACAAGTAACAACCAAGCACACATGCTTTCCATACACCCTTATACTATAACAATTATAATATAAAGATGATGCATGTCAATGCTTTATGCATGCATAAATATAACTCTTATATTATATGATGCATGAGCATGCTTTTACATAATTTAAATCATGCTTCTCTAACTCATAACACCTATAATCAAGAGATGATGCATGACCAATGCATAACCTAGGGTGGAATTTTTCTATATGGCATACCATGTGACATATATATAAAACATACATCCTATGTATATTAACATAGATTAATGGATAAGGATGAACCACCTCAAAACCAAAATAAAAAACTCTATCTATTACATTTTTCCACCGAGCAAACCAGTTCATAGGCGAATTGGGTCTTGAACCGCTGGGCGAACCTTCCCATTGTTTAGTAAACACAGCTAGGTAAACAATCGTATAGTGCACAAGACGAAAATGCATGGATGCTAGACGATCATTTAGACGACGACGAATCCACGAACCCCGATTGTCTAGACGATAACTTAACACGCGATAGGAAAACGATTTACAACGCGATCGTGTAGTTAGTAACTAAGCGATGAAGTTTACTAAGCTACACGATTGTCTAGTGCACCCATGTAAAAAAGCTCCCGAGTATCCAATACTCAACGATCATCTATCCCATCATCTACATGACCCGACCAATGCTTGGTTGTCTTCATCTTCGAAGAACAGAAACGCTTGCTACGAAGATTCTTCACGAATGACTCACAGACTCAAACTCTTTGAAATTACATACTCGATAGCAGTTAGGAGTGCCCAAAAATGTAGGGGCCCTTACAATTAACTTGAACTGTAAAAGAATTTAACAAATCAGAGACTTCATCCCAGAAACTCCATTAATCCACACATCCACAAACGATTTAACAATTAAATAGAGAGCAGACATGCTTTTACCCAACGATAATGTAAATGCAATTCTTTGCATCAATGAATTTGGAATATGATAACTTGTAGAAATACAAGTTATTTATGCCACCTTATCTAGATATTACGGCCAAAAGTTAGTGAATATGCGCCGATTGTATGAAAATTAGCTTAGAATTACAATAATTATAAATGATCGCAATTACACCCACTAATGCCATAAAGATGGAAGACAAGTCGAGTTTTGCTTTGTTTTGCAAGAAACCAAATCACCGCTTGTGCTCAAGGCTCACGAGAAACTGATCAACACATCTTTGTCACATTGCGCTCGTCAATCAACAATGAAGAGATGATCACTGCAATGACGGCGCAATGCGACAGTCAATCCAGAGCTAACTTTCAACTACATGCGGTAATGAAAACAAACACCGCATGCAAATACTCGATTGAAAGATACAACTGAGCAACACAAAAGCAGAGGATTGAGACACGTGTACAATTAATAGTTGTACAAAATTGACGGTCTGATTGCATAATAGAAGGAATAATATCCCTCCATCTTCGGAATTACCATAACCATCAATGGGGACCACAAGGCTGGAGTCAAAGACCTGTACCTATAAATACGCCATAGATTTCAAAGAAAACTTCTGCTACTTGATACGGGGCTAAGTGCTGCTAAACTATTGAGAGAAAAGGCTGAGCTGAGTGCTTAAGTGAAGAAATTCGGGAAGAAGATGAGATAAGGCCGAGAGGTGAATCTCAGATCTATTATGCCAAATACCCGATCGGAAGCTTTGTGTATATATCTCTGCTACCGGTGGAACAAGCCTAAGAGGGAAGCTCTCCCTACCATCAAATCCATCGTATCCGGCAAGCAGATCTCCATTGAATCAGTGCAAAGACATTGGCACTTGTTTGTATCAGTTCTATCTCTTTCATCGTTGTATTTCACTTTCTCTTTATCTTTTCATTCCCACACCATGTATCAAACGTTTAATAGATATATTAAATGTTTTGATAGCTTTCATATACCATTCTCTGTCTATTTTCGTTTCTCCATTAATCATTTTCTCCATGATGTCCTTTTAATCCCTTGATAGTTAATATGAATCAAACAAGTACTTAATCTGTGTTAAAGGTATAAAATGCGTTTAGATAAGGCATGCTAGACAGCATCTTCACCCGTGAAAGCAGAAGTGAAGATGCCATTCTAATCTATCGAGAGAGGGTTAAAAGAATGCGTTAACTAAAGCGAGTAGAACTTCCAGACATGGAAGCAACCTTGTGTTCATTACATTAGTCTCTGTTTCACCACAGACATATGGGAGCGTGGCCGATCACTGAAAGTGTACACCAAGAGAAGAGCAGAACAATATTTCTAGCTTTATTGCAATTGAGGACTTGCGTTGTTTATATTATTTATCTTTCTCTTTCTATTTTGTTCATAAGACTCGTCGTCGCATTCCACGTCTTTGCGTAACTTTCACAGCTAGCCTTGACCCCAGCATCTTATAACATGAAGCCTGTATCTTGTATCATCTAGCTTAGGTTTATTGTATTTTATTTTATTATCGTATCTATACTACTTTACTTTATTTTATCACAATTTATATACCTGTACAAACACATTTTTAAAGATTGAAAACTTGGTCGCATATTTCATGAACATATCACAATAACCTAAAACTGTAATACCCTAACCCTAATTTGGAAGGCACGAGGAAATAGGATATTAAAAACAAGAAATATAATTAAATTATGAGGAATTTAAATGCGGGAAAACTAAGATAAATGAATTATGAAATAACACAATGGTTTAAGTATTGTCTACGTGCTGTGAAGGGCATTCGGTGATGGAAACATTGGACCAAACAATTATCCTACGCATGATGCCAAGCGAGAGTGAAGAGAAAATGGGAGAGAGCGACACCAGTGAGAGTGGAGGTAGCGAGAGAATGGGAGAGAGCGAGATTGGAGAAGAGCAAGAGTTTGAGTGAGAAAGTAGGAGGGAGCGAGAGTGGAGAGAGCGAGATCTGCTAGCGAGAAAGTGGAGAGAGCGAGAGCCATGAGAGCGAAGCTAGCGAGAAAGTGGGAGAGAGCGAGAGTCACGAGAGCAAAACCAGCGAGAAAGTCGGAGAGAGCGAGAGCCACAAGAGTGGAGAGAGCGAGATTAAACAGACGAATGCATTTTAAAGGGGCTAGACGCGTTCATTAATAGTTTGGATAATTAATTCGAAAATTAAGCAGTTGATGTGGCAAAGGGAGATTTCATGTAGGAAGACTTAAGAAAGTAGTGTACGGCTAAGATTACATGCAAATTAAGGTAATTTTGGTTGGAAAACTCAAAATTAGACAACTCAAAGCTCGGTTAGCCCAAGTTAGCGTGGGTAGCTTAAGGAGAAACAACTTATATGGTGAGTTGTCGCACAGAAAGGAGCTGGGAACAACTATAAATAGGAGGCCCCGACTGAAAGTTAAACTCATTTCAAAACAAATTCGAGTAGTAAAAATCCTATAGAGAGAGTGAGTTTTTAGTGAATAAGCTGCCGTTGGTCTGGAATGAAGGAAATTCGAAGGAGGTGCTGCTCAAATTCCAATTTGGTCTGAGTAGGGTAAGCTGGTAGTTCTTTAGGAAGTATTTTTAATTATATTTAAGAAGTAATATTAATTGAAAATTTTTCCTTGCAAACCACGATAATGACAGGGAACAAAATACGAAAGGGGAAACTGGCAAAACAGTGAGTGTTATGTTGCTTTGATAGATAGAGAATATTGTGAGTGTTACATCTTTTGATAAGTCAGTATGCATTGTGAGTGTTATAGCTTTATAGTTTCGATATATCATGAATATCACAGCTTTGAAGTATTAGGGTTTGATATTATCTCTCGTGAATATTACAACTTTGGAAGTATTAAGTCCACTATGAGTATTTACATAATTTTAATAGAGAAATGCATAGTAGGATGTATGATGGTCTTGTTAAGTACTGGGAGGTTTATGAAAGAAATGCATGCTCAGTACTATTTACGTGATCTAGTTTAATATATATCATCTGGGTACATATTACACAACTTTAATAAAACAATTTTAATAAATAGAGGTGTACTGTGAAATTATGTTAAGTAAAATATATTGTGGAGATTTACACCGATTGTTAATAAATGCATGAATATTTAATTAACCATACACATTGATATAGGAACAAATGCATAAGTAGGTGCAAGTTACATGTTTTAGTGATATGATGATTGCCATGATATTGTTTGTGCGTGACTATGGGAACTAAGATTATGCTTGCAATATAGTTAGCATGCTTAACAAAAGGTGCTTGGTGGGGAAAATAGTCGGCTTCGAGCGCGGGAAATATAGTCAAGTACCCAAGCATGACTAGCGGGATAAATAAAAATAGTCAGTGTGCACATTAGTGGGAATTGGGGGCATAGGAAGGTTTCCATAGATGATTGTATTGATTGATGATATGATATGCATGCTATGTGTAGCTTTTGGGATAAAGATTACTGGTTGCCTGACTATATCTTTGACTGCGCATGAGTTATAATACGAGTGTTGGCATGTGATTGATTTCCCGAAAATGATGATTTTCAAAGTGAATTTCATCTTAAAGAACCACTCACTGAGCTTAGTAGCTCACACTATTCCAAATGTTTTCTTAATTCCCCCCTTCCCCCCCAGGTAGCAAAGTAGAGCGTTCAAGGAAGAGTCCATCACCCACCACCACCAACTAAGAATTTGGTAAACTCTCGGGGCATGGCTTAGACCATGAATAGAAAGAAAATTTAATTGTATGTATGGATAGTTAGAGGGAATGTTGTAAACATATTAATGTTTGTAATAAATATGGGGAGGGGGGGGGGGGATATCGAACATGAGTTTTGTCTTAGGATGCTATTAGTCACCCTCACACTCCCTTCCCGATCTTGGGGTTTAAGGCTTGGGAGGGGGTGTGACAAAAACAATCCCTGAGTTCGACCTCGGATCACACCAAGAAACTTGCGGTGGAATTACACTTGGTTCCACCATAAGGAAACTTGTGACAACGCATGACATACTACATGAATATCCATAATTAACGCATATCTAGCAGCAGTATTGCATCATTTCGAGAATGGAACATCATCAATCATACCTATCAGCGATTCGTCAATAGAATATCAGAAACCTGGCTCTAATACCAATTTAAGGAACTCTTATACAAGAGTGCATTTGGGTGAAAGCGGATCTTTCCAAAGACATTGTGACAGAATTACCACATTTACATTCAAACAAACAGATATGCATCATACTGTAAATTACCGGCATGCTTTAAGATTAAATAAGAACAAGAGAACAAGAAAACTTACCAATTAAAGAAATTTTCTCAACAAATCTCGTTCTCTCCAAGGGAACAGGTGCTCTCGCTCTTACTGAAACGTCAAGCTATCGTTCAGCAACACCATAGGTCGTTTACCACGAATGGTCTCCACACGAACAGAAGGAAGATGAAGATGACACCACTACTTGGAATCCTCGGTATTCTTGGTGTGAAAATCCAAAGAATGGGCTCTGTTTGGATTTGGTAGAGGAAAGGAGGATATGAAGATCGTATACAAGCAAGTAGAAGAAGGCTGCGTCTATCGTATAGACAAAATGCTTGATCGTTTAGGTGAAGTACACGATTGTGTAGGAAATAGGCAGCGATCGTCTATACGATCGTTTAGTAAATGCTTGTGCACCAAGCGATCATTTAGTAAAACATGGGAAATCGTTTAGAAGATGCGCGTGCATGTATGCGATCGTGTAGTAAAATTCAAGCTTGTATAGTCTCTCAATTTACTAAACGATAGGTAACACACTACTCTTGAGCGAATTCCATGATTTTTCGTAAAATGAAAATGATTTTATTTTATTCTTCAGTTATGAAAACTGATTGGAACCTCCCACTAACGCATGGTTACAGAGAAAATGGCGGCCAATTATCCTATAATTGTCAAAATAAAATAATAAATATAATCATATTATATTCATTAACCTATAGTTTAATATCACATATAAACCATAGTGTTTTCTCCTCTACTAGATATAAATCATATTTATATCCATTTTCCTTCAATTAATGTATCTCATACATAAAGTCAATCATATCATATATAATTAACGAGTTCAATTATATCATATAATTGAACTCCCTCTTGTCAATTTGAATATTTCAAACTGATCCAAAAACTGATTCTCAACTTGAATCCATTGAGCTACCAAAGGGACCTTATGGACCTATGGCTCAAAGCTCCAACGGTACGTGAATAGTTGACTAAACTCTTTAGCCACGAGATTCACCATTTGTTAACTACCAGGCATTCCATTAAAGATCAACAGCTGAACTCTCCTCACCACAAATATATTTCTATATCCATTGGATATAACCAATCAATAGTACGATAACCCTTCACATATGCTCGTAAGTACAGTTGGGCTAATTTATTGTTTTTCCCTTGTAGTTACATCTAAGTCCTTAAGTACCACCGATCCTTCTAATGAACAATACAACATAGTCCTACTCGGTACCACATCGTTCAAACCCCGGGATCAGCCCTTAAGGGAGTAATCTATCTACTTACCCCTACTTCAGGGAAGGAGTGAATTCCATCTTGTGTAGCTGAGTTCCTAGCTCCCAAATCAGACGAATCCCCATAGTGGTAGGTTTGAGTCGGCGACCTGGCCACTCGTACCCATGCAAATCAAAGGACTGCCCTCAAAGGCAGGAGTTCTTAACTCACTCAGGATGAGGTCATGTTACTTATGGTCATCCTAGTGAAGTGAAGTCTCTATCATGAATGGCATTATATAACGAGACATTAACACTTCGTGGTCAGGTCTTATACAAACTCTTTGTATAGTATGCCCCAGCTCGCATGTCCCCACATGAATGATCAGGATCAGACCATCTGTAGCAAGTCACAACACTTGTAACTATTCTACAAAGTGGGCCGCATCCTGGTTTCCGTCCTATATCCATATACTACAAACCATTTTGGTTATCACTTAAGACATGATCCACTTGTATGTCACCACATACATGCTTAAGTTACATAATGATAACCAGGGATTTTAGTTGATTGGTTTGTGTTAAAGCAAATAAAACATCCAATGTTCAAAGATAAGAAGTGAAGAAAATATCATATATTATACATAACAAGCGTTCGTACAAAATTGTGTTTAACTATAGGACACGAGAGTTTAGGGTATCATCCCTAATAGATTGATGAGAAACACAGATGTTAATATGCATTCACTCCAAAAATTCAAGGGAACTCTAGACTGGAACAAGACAGCCTTGACAACATTCATTATATGTTGATGTTTTCTTTCAACAATGGAGTTTTGTTAGGGTCTTCCCACACATGAAAATTGGTGTTTAACACCTTTCTGAAGAAATAATTCAGTATAAGATAATTTGAGGCATTGTCTGAACGAAAAATTTTGATTTTCTTGTTATATTGAGTTTCTACATATGCAAAAAATTGTGGGATGATACAACTTACAACAGACTTCTTTTTCATAAAAAACACCCAAGTATATCTAATGTGGTCATCAACCAAGGTAAGAAAGTATTTGTAACCAACATATGAATGTGTAGAAATAGGTCCCCAAACATCAGCATGTATAGTATAAAAAATAGTAGATGTTTTGTGGTTATGAGATTCAAATGATAATCTCTTTTGATTTGCTAATGGACAGATTTCACATGGATGTGAGTGATGCAACTAAAAAGAATCAAGTGTCATTATGTTCTTTAAAGCTGATAAACGAGAGATAGAGGGATGTCTAAGCCTGAATGCCATATTTCTGATGAAGTGTGTGAAACAACAACTGATAATAAAAGAAGCCTACACAGAATCAACAACTTCATATGGTTTCTCTAGGAGGTACAATCCATCATGTAATTGGAGAGTAAATATGCATGCATTGATGACTTGAAATTGGTCGTATGCTGTGCATGCATGATGATGTGCTACAAGCTCATGTTGCCATAAACTTGTAATGCTAAATGTAATCTTATGCTATGTTAATGCTCATGCACATTTTTATGCGATACTACTTCTAGATATATGCGTGGTTAATTATATACTATGGAGTAATGCGTTGTCACAAGTTTCCTTGTGTTGAAACCAAGTATAATTCCAACGAAAGTTTCTCAGAGTAATCCGAGATCGAACACAAGGATTGTTTTCGTTAATGTGTTACTTTTGTGATACATGCGACTGGTTTTTACAATTAATAAGAATTGGGTTTGTACATGAATTTAAAGTTGCGGTAAAGTAAAGTTTTGTTAATAAACTAAATTGCGATGAAGATAAACCTAAGCTAATGTGATACAAGATACAAGATACATGGTATATATGATGTTGAGTTCGAGACTGACTGTGAAGTTTATACAAAGGATCGTGATGTGCAATGGCAAGTCTTTATGGATGAATCACAAGGAGAAAGAATAATTAGTACAAACATCGTAAGTTTGTTAATTGCGTTAAAGATGTAACTAAGGTTCCGCTTTCCCTTGGCATACACCTCTCGGTGATCGGCCGCGTTCCCATATCTCTATGGTGAAACAGGAATGAACGTGGTGAACGCAAGGTTGCTTCCATCTCTGGAAGTACTTCTTGCTTTATCTAATGCATTATTCCAACCCTCTCTCGATAGGCAGAATATCATATTCACTTCTGCTTTCACAGGTGAACATGCCGTCTAGCATGCCCTGACTAAACTTAATTATTTCCTTAACCCAATTAATTTACTTGCTTAATTCGTGCTAATTACCCATGGGATTAAGAAAACGTCATGGAGAAAATGAATTATGGATGAACAAAAATAGACATAGAAATGATAATGGAAATGATCATAACATTCAATACTAAGATTAAGCATCTGATACATGGTGTGAATGATAGACTAAGGAGATGAATACAAGTGATGATAAAGAGATAGAAACAAATACAGAAGAGTGTCAATGTCTCGACATAGATCTAGACGGTGGTTTTGCTTGCCGGCGTGTGGAATGGATGAACAGAAGAGCTTCCCTCTTAGGCTTGCTCGTCTGGTAGAGGTGACCTTCGTATAGAGCTTCGAAGGCGGGGATTGGAAGGATTCTTTGCCCGGAGACTCACCTTTCGGCCTTGTCTCTTAATTCTTCCTGGATCTACTCTGATTAGTCGCTCAACTAGTCTGTTAATCAGATCAGTATATACATTTTTTCTCTCGTATCCCATATATCTTTCAATGGAATTGTAGAAGCTCTTTATAGGCGAAGCTTTGACTCTTTGCATTGTGGTCCCCACTTTATTGTTAAAGTAGTTCCTAAAATTGTGGAGTGAATATTTCTTCTATTACGCAATCAATCCCATCAATAATACACGACGGTCAGTTGTACACGCGTCTAAATCCTTCGCAATTGTGTTGCTCTTTACATCTTCGATCGTTTGCCTGCATGTGGTGTTGTTTTTTATTACCGCATGCGTTGAAAATTGCGTTGATTGCAAAGCTCTTGATTGATTGTCGCATGCATCGTCATTGCATCGATCGTCTCTTCATTATTGATTGACGGGTGCAATGCAACGTAGATGCGTTGTTCCGTTTATCTTTAAGCCATGAATGCATGCGGTGACTTGATTTCCTACAAAATAGAACTGAAACATTCTTTTCTACCATCTCAATGGTGTCAGTGGGTGCATTGACAAAAATTTTTAATTCTCGCATTTCTTAACCAATTTCCATACTATCGATGCAACTTTTCTTCCTTTTGGCCGCAATATCTATATAAAACGGTATAAATAACTTGTATTTCTACAAGTTATAATGCATCTTATGATATGCATTCGTTCTCCATGCATTGTTGGTCATGCGTTGGACTAATGCGTTTAAGAATATATGTGATGACCATGCGTTCCTACCACAAGTTTTCTTGCTCTCTCGCCAAGTATAACGAGATTGCAAGTTTTTCAGGGCGATCCGAGGTCGAGCTAAGGGACTTGTAACTAAATGTTACGAAGTAATGTGTTTGCGGTGAAGAATAACAGAATAATGAAGTTAAAGGAATATATGCTACTCCTACTCCTAACTAAACAGATTAAGTAATGGAAGTATAACTACGATAGTTGGTAGAGACGCGACAACTGTTAACTTGTAATAAGATGCATGGAAAAATAGATAAAAATAGTGGAAGGGATAACTTCATCGTATCATAAACTTGATCACAAGGGTAACCACAGCTAGCACAAGTCATGCGATCATGCTATACACAAATATACAATTCCTATTTCTAGGACGCATGCGATGCCTCTACGATCTAACTCACATAAGACAAGGTGACCACATACCATCATATTTTATTTCTAAGGCGCATGCTTTGTGTAAATAGCAAGTAGAACTTATTCCTAGGCTTCTACTCTTGCTTATGTGATCCAATCTGACTCTCTCAAGCCTAGATTTGGTCTTTAGACTACTCTCTCAAGTATGTCCAAATGATAAATGATGCACTCATAAGACAAGATGATCACATAAAGCATGGTTGAACATAAGATAATTCCTATCTTTAGGAACACTGCTTACTTTGCTTAATGAGTTCCACTACTTACCCTCTCGGGCAGTTAGTCATTGCTGATCAGCTCATAGACAAGCATCGCGACCACTCATAGACAAGCATTGCTATAGTCTCACACTAAGCAAAGAGAATTTACTCACTATACTCGCGCAACGCACCTCTCAGTGGTTTACTACATGCTTCATATGTCTATGTCGCATGATTGAGTATGTGTTACTCTTGCAATCTTACTTAGTTTGATACAATGAAAGTAAATGGTGATAAAAAAGAAGTAAATGAAGATGGAATCGAAGGAAATAAAGAGATGCATTGATTACAAAATGTATTAATGTCTTATGCCAAAATGTAATACAATACAAAGATAGAAGAAAGATGGAAAGCTAGATGTAGGCAATCTCTTGCTTCCATTAGATGTATGTAAAGGCTGCCGATGGTGCCATGGAAGGGCAATGGAGTAGTCACTCTCGAGATCTATCTACGATAAAGCTCTGGTCGTCACTTGGAATGGGTGAATGAATGAAGAACTCTCAAAGAATGTCTTTTGATGCACTAATATATGATCACAAGGATCTGCCTTAAGGTAGAAGCTCAGATGCTTTGAATTTAGGCTCTAAGACTCTATTTATAGAGCTCAATCGCCGACAGCATTGATGGTTCCACTCTGAGTCTCTGTCACTAACGGCGTGATGGACCTGCTCTGAATCTCTGCTACTAACGGCGTGGTAGGTGAAATTTCAACATCATCATTTTGATACTTCCAAGGTATGCATTCATGATTGGTTTCTGAAGCATCATCGCATTTCACCACCCTTGCGATCACCCTTCTATCATGGTTATCACTCTGTAGCCACAACCTTCATGCGATGGATGCATGCGATTATCAATCGCAACATCCATGCGATGAACATACATGATCACCCTTGCGATGGTCTAGGATTCACCGCATGCGATCGGTTCCTGCGATAGCTACAAAAGATAGACATTTTGACGCAAAATAATGCNTAGGATTCACCGCATGCGATCGGTTCCTGCGATAGCTACAAAAGATAGACATTTTGACGCAAAATAATGCATAATATTGGGTTAGCCGAGATCTTCAATGCTGATCGACACAAGCTCACTTTTCACATGAATTCTTAGTATAATCACTGCATATTCTACTTGTTAACCCTCATAATTCTAAATAAAAGGCTACAATAACTTACATTTCTACCAGTTATCATCTACCCCTGCCAATCGTCCTCAAAGTGGATTTTGCCTGAATATCATAACATTCATTTGAAAATTGTACAGACGAAGTATTATCAGACATAGAAGCATTGATAGATAATAAATTGTACAAAAATTCTGGTACAAAGAGCACATGATGAAGAGTTATGGATTCAAAGAGGACAACTTAGCCAACATGATGAACCGGTATTTGTGTTTTGTTAGGTAAAATAACATAACTAGAAAAAGGCTTCAAAACAACAAAGATATGTTTTTGAAAACATATGTGTGTGGATGCACCTGAGTCAATAATCCATTCACCAAAAGAATTATTGGAAGAATTTGTACCTGCTACATGGTTAATAGCATCATTGTCAACCTTAACAACAACTAATTTCAATTGAAGCATGGTAAGTATATTATGATATTGAGTAAGTGTTTCATTGTTAAGGTTGATGTTAGATCTAGATGTTGTTTGATTTGTGTTAGTGGCTTGATTTGTAGCAGATGAAAAATCACTAGGAAATTTGTGAACTTGGTTATTGTTGGGAATGGTGTTCTAATTCTCCTGGTAGTCGCGTAGTTTGTAAACTTTGTGAACATATTGTTATTTAATAAAATAAGTGTTATTTTATAAGCATTTACTCAATCTAATAAACTAATATCCGTGGTTATTTTATGTAACTTAAGCATGTATGTGGAGACATACAAGTAGATCATGCTTTTAGTGATAACTAAAACGGTTTGTACAATACGGATAAAGGAGGGATACCTTATCCTAGTGACACTACAGATACGACTTGCTTTGTAGATGTTACAAGTGTTGTAAAGTGCTACAAATGGTCTGATCCTAACCATACATGTGAAGACATGCGAGTGGGGGTATCCTATAAAAAGAGATTGTATAAGACTGGACCACGAAATGATTTGTCTCTTTATATAATGCCGTTGATAATTGTGACTTACATTTCACTAGGATGACCATAGGTAACATGACCTTAATCCTGAGTAAGTTGGGAACTCCTGCTGATGAAGGCGTTCCTTTGATTTGTATATGTGAGAGTGGCTAGATTGCCAACTCAAAAAATCTACCGTTTTGAGGATTCATCTAATTGAGGAGCTGGGAACTCAACTACAAAAGACGGAATTCACTCCTTCTCCGAAGCAAAGGTAAGTAGATAAATTGCTCTCTTAAGAGCTAATTTTGGGTCTTGAACTAGTGGCCACACCCTCTCTATGGAAGAGAGGACTCAGTCATGGTAGGACTATGACTTATTATTCATTAGAGGAATCAGTAATACTTAAAGAGTTAGATGCAACTACAAGGGCAAAATAGTAAATTGGTTCAGTTGTACTTACGAGCAATTTGTGAAGGGTCATCGCACTGTTGATTCGTTCTATGGACACAGAAATATATTTGTAGTGCGAAGAGTGCAACTTCTTACGACGCGGTCGAGTATCAAGCCTATACGATAGATTACTTCCTTCTGTTGCATATTTGATCGTCTACTTGATCGTTTACCTCCTCCATACCACTATCTAAAGTCATACAGAGCCTACAACTCTTGGATTCTAACACCAAGTATACCAAGGTAGCCTTTGTGGTAGTGTCTTGTTTCGTTCGAGGGTCGATGATTGAGTTGCACTTGATAGTGATCAAGGATTCTCTAGTTCGTGCTATTGGCTGTTCTAATCGTTGCGTTCGAGTTGCTGTTTGGACGTATTGCTGATTGATCGAGAGAAATACGTGAATAATGAGTTCTTTAAAGGTATTATACTCAATCTCTTGTTCGTTCTTTTAAGAAGCATGTTGTAATTTAGTCTTCATGCATAATCGTTTCTGTTAGATTGTAAATGTATGTGTTCTTTCTCAATGGCATTTGGAACGATCCGCTTCTACTCAATGGTTCTCTAATTTAGAGTTTCTTCAATTGGTATTAGAGCTAGGTTGTTCTGATATTCAAAATTCCATTGTTGTATTGAACTTCCTTTACAGTCTTGGTGGGTTTAAGTTTTCTACAATGCATTTAAGTGTTAAGTGTGTTGGTGGGTGTGTTGATGGATGTATCAGGATGATTTCCTCTTTTTTAAAGGTTTCTTACATTTCAAGTGTTTATTTGTAAGGGCCCCTGCATTTTTTGGGCATAATTAACAAGCAATCGAGTCTGTTTTTAAGTTTTTTCTTTATTTGAGTTGTTCGTGATGAGGCTTTAAAGACGCATAGAGACGTTGTTCACTTTGAGGAAGAAGACCAAAGGTTAGTCGCACCCAGGCTAAAAGATTGTTTAGATTTGGCTAAATGATCTTGTAGAAAATTTCTACTCGATCGTATAGTATTTACTAAATAATCGCATGGCTGATGCTAAATGATCGAGTAAAGAGTTTACTCAATCATGTTGTGTTGGCTACTCGATCGCGTAGACGTTCGGGGTAAACAATCACTTAGAGTATATGATACTCGACGCATGGTTGGTGCGTGCACTAAACGATCGTAGGCCAGTATGCTTCATCACATAGTCACTGTGTCACACCCCCTCCCAGATTACCCACCTAATTTAGAAAGAGGTGTGAAGATGCTAAACATCACCTCTCCCGATGACATTTAGCATCTTACTAACCAACTTAACCTATGCTTAAATCTGAACAGTTACACAATACTTCTTTAGTACATTTAATTTCTATTCAACATACAAACCATGAATAAAGTTAGACACAACGAAAACAATTTTAGACATTACACAACAAAACAACTCCTCTTGTCCTCTACTCCCAAAACCATGACACGTAAGGTTCGTGATATGCAATCTATTTACAACAGTGCAAGGTCTACAGTGTAGCAGAAGACTCTTGTCGTGTTGGAGTAAACAGCTCAGCTTGTTTCCGGAACTTTAACGCTACCTGGTGGGGGAGGGGGGGAGGGAACATAAAACATTAAAAGCATGAGTTAATGCTCAGTGAGTGGCAATTTAATATAAACATAAGTTATTGCTTTCTAAATCATCAATAAAAGTAATTAAATCATTCAATAAAACATTGGCCAAGTACAAAAAGATTCAATAACATCATAAACACGTGCAAGTAAAACAGTGGCACGATCAACTCTCATAAGCACATTTTAAAGCATTCAATCATTATCATAAAACCACACCAACTCTGTATCCAAATACTCGTTTACAACGGCGGTTACTTTTAACAAAGAATGCCCTCTGCGGTGTAAACCAAATCACAAGGTGATACGTGCACGCAGAACTGCCTCAAGGCTAAGCATAGATACACACCACAGGCCCAGGTTACTCTGGACTCCCCGGTATACTCTGGCCATATCTGAGCCCGGTGGTATCCCCGTGATAGCCTGGTGGCGCTACAAGCACAGGTTCCTCTGGACTTCCCGGTATACTCTGGCCACATCTGACCCCGGTAGCCCCCTGATCGCCTGAGCAGTACTACTGAAACACATTCAAGTAGCACAGGAACATAACCATTTCACGGGTACAAGAATCAGTAGTTTAAAACCATTTCCACAACCATTCAACAACCTTGATTCCACCATCAAGAGGTTTTTATAAAAACCATACAAATCACAAGTATGTAAACTCTATTTCAATCTACATTTTGATCAATCAAGATTGTATAAAACAATCGAGAGTTTAGAAATCATGCTATAAACATTTTGAAATATCAGCCAAGTAAACAGATCATGCCATCACATTTCATAAATCATAACTTACTATAATATATAATTAGTTTCTATATCAAAACATTCGAAGTAACCACTCACTATCACTGGCACAGCTCCTGGGTTGTAAGCCTTTCCAAACTCATTTGACCTGAAAATAAAGTCCCAAGGTTACTAGACACTCACAAGAGTCAAATCAACCCTAACAGCCCATAGTGATTCAATGTAACCACTTGAACTCATTTTTAACACCTAAACATTCACATTTTGCTCCTTAAGTCCATTTTCCTCACATTACCCAAAACGACCCAAAAATCAGTTTTTAATCCAAAAGTATTCATTCTAGGGTCAAAATATCAAGAAAATCTTAATTGGGATTAAAAAATGCTCACTAACACCCAAAATGCTAAAAAACAGCAATTGGGCACTAGAAATGGGCATGGGCATGGGCTGTGGGCGTGGGGGGGGTGAGGCTAGATGTGGGTGGGCCAGGGCTGGACGGGCTGAGGCATGCTGAGGGGCGCTGGTATGGAAGGAGGCGCTCTGGTGGGGCTGGCAGCCTTAGTGGTGTGGCTAGCCTGCTGCTACCCTATTCGAGAAAACACTGGTTTCATTTTAACCAACTTTTAACCCAACTTAAATCGATAATTTGCCTATACTTCCTTCATGAAATATGTTAAGAAACCTTTAAGCTAACTAACCTCAAAATTAAAGCTCTTAACTCGTATTCTAGAGCTCAGAATCTTTCCTGGACTACACCTTACTCGGATTTTCCAGTTTTCTGGACAATCTTCACTATCTTCACGATTTCTTCAGTTTTCCGATCCCAAATCTCTTAAGCAGCCCTAGAATAGACTCACAACTCAATAATATTTAATACGGTTTAAATATAGAAGCTTTTTCACGAGTATTTTGGGAGAACCATCACATTCTTCAGACCCTAAGTTTCTGGCCGAAGCTGCACACTTTTTACTCCAATCAAAGTCCTCCCCCCAGCTGCTTGTTTTCCCTACAACGTGGTTTTTTATTTATTTTCCTTATCCTTTGTAGCCTTGTAAGACTTATCAAGTTAAATAAATTTTAGATTTTAGCAAATTAATCCAAAAATATTGTTTTTTTCAAATCAAACAACTCCAACACCCCTCTCAGCCAACTTGCATTTTCTACAAAATTTGTTCTTCTTTCCTTGTAACCCTTAGCCAATAACAAATCATGTTCACTATACAAGTGCTCAATCATGAAAAATTGTTCCAATAATAACATGTATTAATGCATTTCTAAAAGAACTTGCATTTGTTAAGTAATTTTCAACTTTAATTCCAACACTTAGAATTAGAACTTTCTTAGGTCATACAATCCAAGTTATTTATTTAGGTACATAAGCTCACTTATCTAGGTTGATGCTAAGCATAAACAAGAGAAAAAGGGACAAGGGCTTATAAGTCAGTACCTACTTTTTGTGAATTTCGTCCTCGAAATTCAGCGGAAAGTCATCAAGAGAAAAAATGAGGATATTTGGCTCTAATTTTTTGTTCGCTTTCCAAAGTTGCATCTTCCACTGCATGGTTTCTCCACAACACTTTGACTAGTGGAATCGTCTTATTCCTCAATACCTGCTCCTTCCTATTTATGATCTGTACAGGTTCTTCCTCATAGGGTAAATTTTCCTTAAGTTGCAATGGTTGTGATTCTAGAACATGAGATGGGTCCGATATATATTTACGCAACATTGACATATGGAATACATCATGTATCCTAGAAAGCTTCATTGGCAATGCCAAATGGTAAGCTGATGGGCCTATGCATTCCAGAATTTCATATGGTCCTATATACCTCGGACTCAGTTTTCCTTTCTTACCAAAGCGTAGCATTCCTTTCCAAGGAGAAAGCTTCAGAAAAACTCTATCTCCCACCTAGAATTCCAAATCTCGACGACGTTTGTCAGCATAAATTTTCTGGTGATCCTAAGCTATCTTAAGTTTCTCCCTAATGATTTTAATAATATCAGTAGTGATTTGCACCAATTCTGTTCCGAACAACTTCCTCTCACCAACTTCGTCCAAACATACTGGGGTTCTACATTTCCTCCCATACAAAGCTTCATATGGAGCCATTTCAATATTGGAATGGTAACTGTTATTATATGAAAACTCCATTAGTGGAAGATGAGAATCCCAGTTGCCCTTAAACTACAGCACACAAGCTCAGAGCATGTCTTCCAAAGTCTATATAGTCCGTTTTGATTGCCCATCTCTCTGGGGATGGAATGCTGTGCTAAATTTAAGTTTAGTACCAAGGGCGTGTCACAAGCTTGGCCAAAATTTTGATGTGAATCTAGGATCTCGGTCAGAGACAATCGACACTGGTGCTCCATAACAATTAACAACCTCTGCTACATACATCTTAGCTAACTTATCCAAAGAATAAGTGACTTTAACTGGTAAAAATCTCACTGTCTTAGTTAATATGTCAATTATCACTCAGATGCCATCATGGCCATTCTGAGTGCGAGGAAGTCCAAATAAGAAGTCCATGGTAACATGGTTTAGAAGTCTAGCTGTGTTTTTGTCTGATAGGTTTAACCTACTGACAAATCATGCATTTTAATACATATCCGGCTATATCGCGTTTCATCCCTGGCCACCAGTAGAAATGTTTCAAAGTCCGATACATTTTAGTGCTACCTGGATGTATTGTATAGGTCGAGCTATGGAAAATCTCTTGCTTTATTTCCACCCTATTAGGAATACACACAGAGTTATATCTTATTACAGCTCCGTCGCTTCTTACATCATAGTCTTTCTGATGACCTTACTCCACTGTTTTTTGTATCTACTTCAACCTTTATAATTTTTTTGTGCCTCAATAATTTTGTCAATTAGGGTAGGCCTTACCTGAATTTGTGCCATTAAACCTCCCTGGTTATTTGTTGCTAACACTGCATCACAACCCTTTAGTTCATATAAAAGAGATGAACTAATAGCATTCGATGAAGCCTTTGCATATAATGTCTTCCTGCTCAATGCATCAGCTACCACATTAGCCTTGTGATGCTCGGATTTATGTGGTGGAAATATGGATGATATGCGTTAATGGATTGCATTGTGCACTCAAGTTTTCCAGCGGAATTCAAGTGTAAATTCCTCTAAGTTTCCTGGTAAGTCCAGAGTCGAACACAGAGACTTGTGAAAATAGTTGCGTTGGTGATTTTTATGAAGACTTGCAGTAACCAGTTAAATAAATAAATCGTTTGGTTTGTTGTTTGCGCTGATGAAAATAAATAACAAATGCGGCGGAGTTTGAAAAGAGTTTATAGACGGGAGATGCGATGAATATGCGATGAACGGGTTGAAAAGGGTTCAGCTAACACTCCCTAGAATGCGTTCATGCTTTGCGATCAAGCAACATGCATACAATAGAAAACCACCTCTCGGCATGAATGCTACGGCTTCTAATACTAGAACGCATGCGATGTATGTGCAAAGGTGTCTATAGGGCCTACACATAAACATTTAATTCTTGTCTATGCAATGATACACAAACAAGGTGACCATAAATCATCATACCTATTCCTAGGATGCATGCGATGCAAGTTGACAAACAGAGCTTATCTCTAAGTCCCTATCTCTTGTTTATGCAAGCCTAATCTTGCTCTTTCGAGTCCAGATTCTAACCTAGCTCTCTCGAGACATTAGGTTCTTTCTTTAGACTCTCTCTCGAGTAACTCCAAAGGGTAATTTACACAGCATAAAACAAGACAATCGCAAGCAATAAACTTCCTAGGTCATGTTAGCTTAGTTCTTCTCAACCCATTCAACTTGCTTAGCTACTCGTGCGTATTAAGAGAGTGAGCAAATGTAGAAATAGAACTTCCATTGAATAGATATGAAGGTGAAGTTTAAAATAACAATGCAAGTTAATAAAGATCCTGGTAGCAATTTCTTGCTGCCAGGCGTTTACACTATTTCTACTCGTGCTCTAAAGATAATCTCGCTCTCGTGAGAGTTGACCCACTCTCTGCTCTTACGCCCCAAGGTTCTCTCTCGAGTTTCCCTGGCCGATCTCCGACGCCACCACTCTTCTCTTGCTCTGCCTTAAAATAGAAAAGGAAACTATGAACAGAAGCAACTGGTTACTCGTCAACCGATCAACCCACTCTCTGAAGATTGAACTTGGTATTTATAGAGCATCCATGGTAAAAAATGGCTTCTCTCTCCTGATTGTACGAATGGGACAACTTTAATTCCTGACTGATGCGCCGGATAATTGTCACTGATAAAGCTGAATGTACTTCGTGACCGTTATCGATTGTCAACTTAATTTGGATTCGACTATCATCAGCTTTCTGTCCCATCGCTCGTAATTGTCCTTTCACCTGGATGTGCCTACCATGTTGCGCTGACCAATTTGTAGCGATTCTTCTTGGATGAATGTTTGCGAGCACAATCAACGCAAAGCCTTGCGGTGAACTTGTGCTCGACCAGTGAATTCCTATGATCGCCATCTTTGCATTGAATTAACGCATATTCTGCACAAAAATATAAAGATCAACTGTTCTAATGCGTTGGATGCATGCGACAGCAATATTATAGAGTTTATGCTTAATGGATGCAATTTAACATATTTCATCAATGCGACCCAACATTGTTTAAGAACTTAGCACTATGATAACGTGCATTTCTGCCCATTATCACCTTGCCTGGATGATGATCAATGGTACAGTCATAATCTTTGATCAGCTCTAACCACCTTCTTTGCCTCATATTTAACTCCTTCTGATCAAAGAAACACTTCAAGCTTTTATGATCTGTATGTATGCGACATTTTTCCCCATACAAATAATGTCGCCAAATCTTTAGCGCCAACACTACTGCTGCTAAATATAGATCATATGTTGGGTAATTACATTCGTGTTGTTTCAACTGTCTGGAAGCATAAGCTATCACTTTACCCTTTTGCATAATAACACGCCCTAAGCCTTGGTGAGAAGCATCACAGTAAACTTCGTACTCGACACTAGGTGTTGGAATGTTAAAATAGGTGCTGAAACCAATCTCCTTTTCAATTCTTGAAAACTCCATTCACAATTTTCTGTCCACAAAAATTTAGCATTCTTCTTGGTCAGAGTTGTTAATGGAAGTGCCAACTTTGAGAATCCCTCAATAAAATGGCAATAATAACCAGCTAAACCCAGAAAACTACGTACCTCAGTCACTGTCTTGGGTTGCTCCCACTTAAGTACTGCTTCTATTTTCTGTGGATCCACTGTAACACCTTTNACGTACCTCAGTCACTGTCTTGGGTTGCTCCCACTTAAGTACTGCTTCTATTTTCTGTGGATCCACTGTAACACCTTTGGCTGAAATCACATGTCCAAGGAACATCACTTGCTCGAGCCAAAACTCGCATTTGCTGAACTTTGCATACGATTTCCTATCTCCCAATTTCTGCAACATCGTTCTCATGTGCTCAACATGTTCTTCCTTACTCTCAGAATAGATTAGTATATCATCAATAAACACAATTACAAACTGATCAAGATAAGGATGAAATATCCTGTTCATCAAATCCATGAATGTTGCAGGGGCATTCGTCAATTCAAAAGACATTACTAAAAACTCATAATGCCCATACCTTGTCCTGAACGCTGTCTTTGGAATATCTGATTCCTTAATTTTCAACTGATGGTACCCCGACCATAAGTCAATCTTGGAGAACACCGAGGCATCCTTTAGTTTATCAAGTAAATCATTAATCCATGGCAAAGGATACTTATTACGTATTGTTACCTTATTTAACTGTCGGTAATCAATCATAATCTTAGTGTACCATCCTTCTTCTTCACGAACAATACTGGAGCACCCCACGGAGAAACACTAGGTCTAATGTAACCTTTATCCACCAGTTCCTACAGCTGAGTTTTCAACTCTTTTAGTTCTATCGGTGCCATTCTATACGGTGCTTGGGAGATCGAAGCTATTCCAGGAACTAAATCAATAGAAAACTCTATCTCTCTATCAGGTGGTAATCCTGACAAATTGTCTGGAAAAACATCTTGGAATTCTTGCACCACTGGTATATCTTCTAATTTCAACTTCTTATCAATTTTTTTATCTATCACATGAGCCAGATAAGCAACACAACCCTTTCTTAACATCTTACCTACCTTTAGTACATAAATCACACATGCAGGTAGGATTCATCTATCGCCTTTAAAATTCATTTCGACTTTTCCTGGTTGTTTAAACACTACTTTTGATGACAATCTAAAGAGGCATGATATTTTGACAAAAAATTCATCCCTAGAATTATATCAAATTCCTGGATATCTAAGGGTATGAGGTCAGTAGACGATTCACTTCCATTAACACGTATTGTACATTCTTTATATACATCTTTAGCAACAAATGTTTCACCCAATGGCGTACTAATTAACAACTCTTATGGCAAACATTCTAACTTTTTATTAACACCCGCAGCAAACATTCATGACACAAAAGAATGCGTAGACCAGGGTCAATCAATACATGAGCCGGTTTATCAAAAAAAAAAAATAACGTACCAGTCACGACATCTGGTGTTTCATCAGCTTCATGTTGGGTCATTGCAAAAATTTTCCCTTGAGCACGGGAGCGACTTACTGGTGCCTTCTATTTGCACTGCTCGAACCCTCGCCTTTGGAAGCTGTTAGCATAGTTGGCTGATCAACTGTTTAAGTAGTATTGCCCTCTCGTAAAAACTTAGGACAATTTCTGCAGAAATATCTAGGTTGTCCACAGTTGAAGCATACATCATTCTTTCCTAAGCATGGACCTCAGTGACCTTTGCCACAGTCTGCACAACTAGGTCTCCTCTCAACATCTGCGAAGCACCACTGGTTGGTCTCACCTGTGAACCTACTGTGCACTTAAATGGTCATTTTGAATTATTAACAGATGAAAATCCTCCTCCTTTACCTAATTTAGAACTAAAAGAACCATTGTATCTCGATTTAAAGCTTCCCTTGTTTGAAACTCTTGGGGTAAACCTCCTACTGAATCTGTCATGTTGTTGGCCCAAGGAGGTACCTGCGCGAGCATTCGTTGTAGTTTCTCGCTCTATCCTCTTCTCAGAGATACTACCTCTCAAATCTCATTGCTGTTTCAACTAATTGAGCAAAGTCATTCCACCCAGCACTTGCAGTAACGGGTGTACGAATATCTTCCCTCAAGCCATCCTCAAATCTTCTGCATTTGTCCCTCTCATCCTTAATTACTGATATAGCATATTTGGATATTTCTCTATATTTTTTCTCATATTCTGCCATTGACATCGTTCCTTGCACTAACTTAAAAAATTCATTCTATTTCATATTACGAAATGACCTTGGATAGAACTTGTCATAGAAGAAGCTTTTGAATTCCTCCTAGCTGATCTGTATATCTCCGTGGCGTAACTGAGTCATATGCCACCAGTCATTTGCCGCTTCTTGAAGTAAAAAGGTGGTAAGTCCCACCTTTCTATCATTTGGGCATCTCATCACACCAAAACACTTTTCTACCATTTCTATCCATTTCTCAACATCTGCAAGATCAGCTGTCCCTGAAAATGTTATGGCACCCAAGGACTTCAAACGTTTTATCCCATAGTTCTTCTCAGGATTATCTTGCATGACCCTCACACTGGCTGCAAGTTCCTGAGCAAACCTAGCCATCATCTGTTTCCCAAAATTCATCTCTGCCTGGGGTTGATTAGTTCCAGATTCTGATTCCTCAGTTCTACTTATAGCACCACCAGAAGCTTTATTAGTTTCGTCAACCGGCTATTCCTTCCTCCTGTCACGATGAGTCATAATCCCTAAATTACAATATGTGACATCATATTCAGTAAAAATCATGAACATCCTGCTACATGCAAGCCTAAGACACGCTGTGTAACGACCCGAGTTTAGAAAGGGTACATGAATGAACCGATATCACATCTGAATGAGAGGGATCCTGAGGACATGAAAGTATGGTTAAGAAAGGTTTAAAAGAATTGAAAGTTACTACCTATACCAACAAGGTGCACCTTCCTTTTCGGTGGCTCAATCATAAGAACCAAAGTTTAGCGTGCTTAGTTTGGAGCAATTGGTTTGTGGGGACAACTTTCACTTCTAGAAGAATTCAAGGCAAGTGAGGATGACGTAGCCAGGTCGCAAGGGACGCAGGGAAATGCCGGGGCAATCAGGTGCCAAATCCGGATTCTGAATCATGGTCCGAATCCTGGTTCGAATCTTGGACCTAGGGCGTTACATGCTGACTCTCTAACAGATAAACCTTAGGTCTCCCAAAACCATGCTCTGATACCAAGCTGTCACACCCCCTCCCAAATTACCCACCTTATCTAGAAAGAGGTGTGAAGATGCTAAACATCACCTCCTCCAATGACATTTAGCATCTTACTAACAAACTTAACATGTGCTTAAATCTGAATAGTTACACAATAATTCTTTAGTACATTTAATTTCTATTCAACATATTCCATATTACAGTATCCACAAACAAGATTCAGAAACTTTATATCTCCTGTTATATACAAACCGTGAATAATGTTTAGACACAACGGGAACACTTTTAGACATTACACAACAAAACAACTCCTCTTTCCCCTACTCCCAAAACCATGACACGTAAGGTTTGTGATATGCAATCTATTTACAACAATGCAAGGCCTACAGTGTAGCAGAAGACTCTTGTCGTGTGACAGTAAATAGCTCAGCTTGTTTCTAGAACTTTAACGCTACCTAGGGGGATATAAAACATCAAAAGCGTGAGCTAATGCTCAATGAGTGGTAATTTAATATAAACATAAGTTATTGCTTTCTAAATCATCAATAAAAGTAATTCAATAATTCAATAAAACATTGGCCAAGTACAAAAGATTCAATAGCATCTCAAACACGTGCTAGTAAAACAGTGGCATGATCAACTCTCATAAGCACATTTTAAAGCATTCAATTGTTACCAGAAAACCACATCAACTCTGTACCCAAATACTCGTTTACAATGGCGGGTTACTTTGGACAATGAATGTCCTCGTGGTGTAAACCAAATCACAAGGTCTTACGTGCACGCATACCTGCCTCAAGACTAAGCATAGATACACACCACAGGCTCAGGTTACTCTGGACTCCCCGGTATACTCTGGCCCCATCTGACCCTGGTGGTAGCCC
>NC_052358.1:30892680-30946137 GCF_009727055.1 Benincasa hispida | reverse complement strand
ATCTGACCCTGGTGGTAGCCCCCTGATAGCCTGGGTGGTGCTGTAGGTGCAGGTTCCTCTGGACTTCCCAGTATACTCTGGCCAAATCTAACCTTGGTAGCCCCCTGATCGCCTGAGCAGTACTACTAAAACACATTCAAGTAGCACGGGGACATAACCATCTCACGGGTACAAGAATCATTAGTTTGAAACCATTTCCACAACCATTCAACAACCTTGATTCCACCATCAAGAGGTTTTCATAAAAACCATACTCAAACGGGCGGGGGCTCTTTATTTGCTTGCAATGCCGGGCTCGGGCTGTTACCATCAGCACCAAATAACTTGTAAGCCTTTGTCCCTTTTTTCTTGTTTATGCTTAGCATCAACCTAGATAAGTGAGCTTATGTACCTAAATAAATAACTTGAATTGTATGACCTAAGAAAGTTCTAATTCTAAGTGTTGGAATTATAGTTGGAAATTACTTAACAAATGCATGTTCTTTTAGAAATGTATTAATACATGTTATTATTGGAACAATTTTTCATGATTGGGCACTTGTATAGTGAAAATGATTTGTTATTGGCTAAGGGTTACAAGGAAAGAAGAACAAATTTTGTAGGAAATGCAAGTTGGCCGAGAGGCGATTTGAAGTTGTTTGATTTGAATAAAAAACATTTTTGTATTAATTTGCTAAAATCTAAAATTAATTTAACTTGATAAGTCTTGCAAGGCTACAAAGGATAAGGAAAATAAATAAAAAGCCACGTAGTAGGGCAAACAAGCAATTGGGTGGAGGACTTTGATTGGAGGAAAAAGTGTGCAGCTTCGGCCAAGAACTTAGGGTCTGAAGAATGTGATGATTCTCCCAAAATACTCGTGCAAAAGCTTCCATATTCATTTTGAATTGCAACACATGATGGTATGATCAGAATTCTTACAAATGTAAGGTATGTTCCATAACTCAAAAGAAATCTAATTTCTCTAGGTGAATTAGATAGATCAAGTTATTCTTATAAATCTGAGAATGGAATTATGAAGGTCCCAATATCTTCCCTACTATTGTCTTGGTGCTCAGAGACAAACTCACTGTGGCTAAATTACAAATTTGGTCCTTATGATTTTGTGAAAGCTAGAATTTATTCTATATAGTATTAAAAGTTATAATTTAGTTCTTATAGTTTAATAAAACCTCATAAATAATCCCTATGGTTTGATAAAATCCTCATAAATAATCTCTAGTACTCAAATTCTAACTTCCTCCAAACCATAGGAATCAAATTTACAATTTAAGCTGGATATTTTTAGACCAAATTAAAGCTTATTGAGTTGTGAGTCTACTCTAGGGCTTCTCAAGAGATTTGAGATTAGAAAATTGAAGAAATCGTGAAGATGGTGAAGGTTGCTCGAAAAACTGGAAAATCCAAGTAAGGTGTAGTCCAGAAGAGATTCTGAGCTCTGGAATATGAGCTAAGAGCTGTAATTTTGAGGTTAGTTAGCTTAAAGGTTTCGTAGCATATTTCATCAAGGAAGTATGTGCAAATATTTGCTTTAAGTTGGGTTAAAAGTTGGTTAAAGTGAAGCCAGTGTTTTCTCGAACAGGGTAGCAGCAGGTCAGCCACCCACTAAGGCTGCCAGCCCCACCAGCGCGCCTCCTTCCCTACCAGCGCCCCTCAGCACACCTCAGCCCGTCCAGCCCTGCCTACCCACATCTAACCTCGCCTACCCATGCCCACAGCCCGCGCCCACGCCCATTTCTAGTGCCCAATTGCTTGTTTTTTAGCATTTGGGTGTTGGTGAGCATTTTTGAATCCCAATGAAGATTTTCTTGATATTTTGACCCTAGATGAATAATTTTGGATTAAAAACTGATTTTTGGGCCGTTTTGGGTAATGTGAGGAAAATGGACTTAAGGAGCAAAATTTGAATGTTTAGGTGTTAAAATGAGTTCAAGTGGTTACATTGAATCACTATGGGCTGTTTAGGGTTGATTTGACCTCTTGTGAGTGTCTAGTAACCTTGGGACTTTATTTCAGGTCAAATTGAGGTTAGAAAGGCTTACAACCCAAGGAGCTTGTGCCAGTGATAGTGAGTGGTTTACTTTCGAATGTTTTGATATAGAAACTAATTATATATTATAGTAAGTTATGATTTATGAAATGTGATGGCATGATCTGTTTTACTTGGTTGATATTTCAAAATGTTTAAAGCATGATTTCTAAACTCTCGATGGTTTTATACAATCTTGATTTATCAAAATGTAGTTTGAAATCAGAGTTTACATACTTGTGATTTGTATGGTTTTTATAAAAACGTCTTGATGGTGGAATCAAGGTTGTTGAATGGTTGTGAAAATGGTTTCAAACTACTGATTCTTGTACCCGTGAGATGGTTATGTTCCCGTGCTACTTGAATGTGTTTCAATAGTACTGCACAGGCGATCAGGGGGTACCAGGGTCAGATGTGGCCACAGTATACTGAGAAGTCCAGAGGAACCTGCACTTGTAGTGCCACCCAGGCTATCAGGAGGCTACCACCAGGGTCAGATGTGGCCAGAGTATACCAGGGAGTCCAGAGTAACCTGGGCCTGTGGTATGTATCTATGCTTAGCCTTGAGGCAGCTCTGCGTGCACGTATGACTTTTTGATTTGGTTTATACCACGGTGGGCATTCTTTTTCCAGAGTAACTCGCCTTTGTAAACAAGTATTTGGGTACAAAGTTGGTATGGTTTTTTTATAACGACTGAATGCTTTATAATGTACTTATGAGAGTTGATCATGCCACTGTTTTACTAGCACGTGTTCGATATGTTGTTGAATCTTTTGTACTTGGCCAATATTTTATTGAATGATTTAATTACTTTTATTGATGATTTAAAAAGCGATAACTTATGTTTATATTAAATTACCACTCACTGGGCATTAGCTCATCTTTTCGATGTTTTATATTTTCCCCCCCAGGTAGAGTTAAAGTTCCGGAAACAAGTTGAGCTGTTTATTGCCACAAAACAAGAGTCTCCTTCTACACCGTAGGCCTTGCATTTTTATAAATAGATTGCATATCACGAACCTTATGTGTCATGGTTTTGGGAGTATGGCTCAAGAGGAGTTGTTTTGTTGTGTAATGTCTAAAAGTGTTTTCGTTGTGTCTAAACTTTATTCATGGTTTGTATATAACAGAAGATAGAAAGTTTATGAAACTTGTTTGTGGATATCGTAATATGGAATATGTTGAATAGAAATTAAATGTACTAAAGGATTATTGTGTAACTATTCAAATTTAAGCACAGGTTAAGTTAGTTAGTAAGATGCTAAATGTCATGTGGTGGGGGGGGTGGGGGGAGGAGTTATCTTTAGCATCTTCACACGTCTTTCTAGATTAGATGGGTAATCTGGGAGGCGGTGTGACACACTGGCTACTCGACCACTTGGTATGAGATACTAGACGCTTGCTCCTCGATTGTTTAGACGATCATGCTTTATCGTATAGTCGTCATCTACTCGATCATTTAGGCATGTGTTGCTTGATGTTCGTTGCCCAATCACATGGCCTTCATTCTTCATCACATATTCCAAAGGCAACATCACTCAACGATCACAAGGAGTTGCTACACGACGACCTGAAGAGGCTTCACCCGGACGGTTCAAGACCTGGTTCGCCCGTTTGAACCGTTTGACTCGATGATCTATGTAATAGTTAGCTTTATTTTTGGTTTTTGAGGCATATTATCCCAGTCCATCAATTTTTATTTAATGTACAGGAGATGTATGTTTGTTTATATGCCATAATGTATGACACATAAATTTAAAACCCACCATAGGTTATTCATTTAATTCATGCATCATCTTTATATTATAAGTGTTATAATATAGTAGATTGCATTATTTAAATTACATTAAAGCATGCTCATGCATCATATAATATAAGAGTTATAATATATGCATGCATTAAGCATATCCATGCATCATCTTTATATTATAAGTATTATAGTATAGGGGTGTATGAAAGCATGTATGTTTGGTTCATTACAAGTTATATAAGAGTTATATAAAGTAGTCATGAATGAACATTGCATGAAGCATGACACTTAGGTTTATTTATAAGAGTTATAAATGCCTTGTGAATTTCTAGTTTTGCATTGTATTTGATTTTGATTGTTTCATTTTTTTATAAGAGTTATGATTAATGAATTTAGAATTAAAATCAATAAGAAAGAGTTGCATGCAAACTTAGGCTTAATCATGTTTTAAAAGAGTTTTAAAATTTGATTGAGATAGACCTAAGATCACGACTCTAATGAGATTATAAACCTAAGTTTAATCTTTTAAATTGATTTAATAGGATTAAATTGATTTGAATAAAAGATTAAATTTATAACAAATCTATCTATAAGGAACCTTTTGACTAAGGCGGGTTCTGGCTAGGTTGGGGTATTTAAACTGAAGGAAACAGAACACCCCTACCTGGGAATCTACTTGGAAAGATGAATTAGATAGATTTGCTACAAGCATGTAACAGTTAATTAAAGTTCGTTAAAATGTTTAATGAATGATGATCAAAAGTTATTTAACTTTCCAAAGTAAGTGTTACTTTTGGGCAAACCTAAACAGACACTTAGAAAAATAACTAGTCGTGTTTTTTATAAGTAAACTAAACCCCAGGATGTTAAAATACTTAGTGGGAGGAAAAGATATATATGATATGTAAATTTTGTGAAACCCGGATTTCCATTTTTCCTACTTAAGCAGGTGAAAGTTAAACTCTATGTTGAAGAGAAGGAAATTTCTAAGTGTTGAATAGATTTTCCTTGAGTAGTTTTGAGTTAAGCCTTAATTGAGGGAATTTGACTAAGTTTAAGGTCAAAAGGACCTATGCGTTAAGTGTTAAGAGACATTAATGCATAAGTTGAGAAGACAACCATGCGTTTGTAAGGTTGGACATATGATTGGCTGAAGTATTGGCAAGAGGCATTACGAAGAGTAACCATGCGTTGGAAGCCAAGGAGAAAAATAACTAAGTATTTGACAATGCATTAGTGTGTTCCATGCGTTGGCCATTAGACTTTGAGAGGTTAGTAGTGCATGCAGCAGCCAAGGTCTTGAAGAGTTTAGAACAACACATGCGACAGCCTCAAGTTGCGCATCCAAGGGCGCTGGACGTTGGATGTGATGGATGCGTTGGACGCGGATGGATGCGTTGGATCTGATGGATGCAATGGATAAAGGCATGCGGCGATAGAGACAGGCGCGATGGATGCGTTGGACACGAGAGTATGCAGCCGATGGTTTGTGGTCGAAAGGATGCGCTGGTAGCATGCGGCGATGGATGGCATGTGGAGATGGGGGTATGCGTCAACGGTATGCGTAGTAACTATGTGTTGGCATCATGCAACGGTGCTATGCATTGTGCAGCTAAAGGTATGCGTCGATGGTATACGGCAAGCACTATGCTTTGGTGTCACACGGTGATACAATGCATCGATTCTTTGCGGCCAAAGGAATGGGTTTGGTAGATTGTGGTGATGCGAGGGCATGCGATGATGCAATGGTATGTCGCGATGAATGCGATGGACGTGATGGACGTGGCAGTGCTATGCAATGGTAAGCAGCGATGGATGCGATGGATGCGGCAGTGCAATACTATGTGTTGGTAATGTGCTATGCTTGTTGATGTGCTATA
This sequence comes from Benincasa hispida, assembly GCF_009727055.1. Taxonomy (NCBI): domain Eukaryota; kingdom Viridiplantae; phylum Streptophyta; class Magnoliopsida; order Cucurbitales; family Cucurbitaceae; genus Benincasa; species Benincasa hispida. Next base: position 30,940,477 of record NC_052358.1, on the reverse strand, counting down.
CGTTGGTGATGTACTATGCGTTGGTGATGTGCTATGCGTTGGTGATGTACTATGCATTGGTGATGTGCTACGCGTTGGACATCCGAGGGCATGTGGGCGTATAGGACAAGGCTAGTAGTATGTTGAAGGAGTGTTGGTCATTATCCTAGTTGAACGCATATGAAGTTGGATGAATGCATATGAAGGATGGACGCATTCAAGGACGTCCATCCAGACATGTGGCTTGTTAGGAAGAAACCTTAGGCCTTAAGCAAATGAAGTGGATGCATAAGAAGACATGCAAACTTGAGGGTCATGCGTTGGCAAAATTGATGACAATTATAAGGCGGCTATTGTCTTCCTCAACCAAAACTCTTAATGCCCTAAGTGGGATCTTTCTAGGTGGGATTAAAGAGAGACTGAATGTTTTGGTATATTGGGACCATAACCCTAAGGTCTCTTTATATACTAGTTTCATTAGGTACCCATTAAATCCTAATTAACTAGGAATGGACTTATACTAAGTCCATAATCAATTAGGAATCTAGAGAGTTAATTAATTATATCACATAATATTTGCTCAATCTAATAAAATAACCCAATGTGATAAATTATTAATCCACATACATAGCTCATACTTTAATTATACGTATCATTATTTAAATACGTCTAACAATCTCCCACTTGGGCTATGTTTGTATACTTAATGTAATTAAATCACATAAATCTTAAGCGTGCATAAACAGGTTATTTCAATAATAGAATTTTTCTTTAGTTCAATTTGGTCCATTTTTTGTATTAGCATGGAATCAAGGCGACTTTCGTAACTATCCTCATAATTAAACATTCCTTGATCACTAATTCCAATACATTCAATGACATAGATCAAGTATAGATGGATAACAGGGAAACTACATGCAAAAGCGATCTAGATCGTGCCTGTTTCCAACTGGTCCAAATTCCTTAGTGAGGTCATTCTTAAAAACTTTAAACTAAACCGTATTTGCTAAACCACATGCATGATAAACAAGTTCAGATAATAAAACATAAACCATCAACTATGTTCTATATAGAAACCAAATTAAGGTCAATAACATCCTCAATAACAAACTCCCCTTAAACCATGAAATCAAAAAAGTGACTAACACCTATGTGAGCAACATGCACACGAAAAGCTTTAGGTGGTAAACCTTTAGTCAATGGATCTGCCACCATAGAATTTGTTTCAATGCGTTCTATCAAAATTTGACCATTTTGAACTCTTTCTTTAACAACCAGATACTTTAAGCCTACATGGTTTGTCTTTATATTGCTTCTGTTGTTGTTGGAATACATCCTGCCGACTTATTATCACAAAATAACTTTAGTGGTCTTTCTATGCCAACCATCATCCGCAACACAATGACAAAATTTTGCAACCATATTCCATGATTGGACACCTCATAACATGCTATAAATCCGCAATCATGGTAGAAGAGACAATCAATGTTTGTTTAACACTTTTCCTGGATACAATTCCTCCAACCAACATGAAAATATAGCCTGAAGCGGATTGCAAAGTGTCTTAGCATCCAACATAATCGAAATCAGAATACCCAATGATCTCCAAAACTTCTGATCTCCGACAATTAAGCATATAATCTTTTATTCTCTGTAAATACCTCATAACCCGTTTGACTGCTTTCAATTGATCCATCCATGGATTGCTCAAATATTTACCTTGTTGGGCTTGATGCCCTAAATCTCATGAGTCATGTAGTTTGTAATTGTAATTTACAGAAAATTTATTTATTTAATAAAATCTGAGATAATTTATTTGACATTTAGTAGCATTAACCCACAAAACCAATAAAATAACATCCAAGGTTATCTTTTGTAGCTTAAACATGTATGTAGAGACATACAGGTGGATCATGTTTAAGTGATAACCTAAATGATCTATAGTAGGTGGATAAGGTTAGATACCTTATCCTAGTGACACTATAAATATGACCCGCATTGTAGATGTTACAATTGTTGTAAAGTGCTACAAATGATTTGATCTTGACCATTCACGTGGAGACATGTGAGCGGGGTGTTCTATACAAAAGAGTTTGCATAAGATTAGACCACAAAATAAATAGTCCCATTGTATAATGCCATTAATAGTAGAGACTTATATTTCACCAGGATTACCATAGGTGGCATGACCTAAATCTTGAGTTAGTTGTGAACTCCTGCCAATGAAGGCGGTCCTTTGATTATGGCCAGATTGTCGATTCAATAAGCATACCATTTTGGGGATTCATCTGATTGGGGAGCGGAACATAGCTACACAAGATAGAATTCACACCTTCCCTAATGTCGAGGTAAGTAGATAAATTGCTCCCTGAAGGGCTAATTCTGGGGCTTGAACAATGTGGCCCCACACCCACTCTTGGTCCAAGAGAAGTTTAGTCATAATTGGACTATGACTTATTGTTTATTAAAGGAATCAGTGGTACTTAAGGAGTTAGATGTAACTATAGGGACAAAAAGGTAATTTTGGCCCAGCTATATTTACGAGCAATTTGTGAAGGGTCATCACACTGTTGATTGGTTATATCCAATGGACACAAAAATATATCTATAGTGCGAAGAGTGCAACTTTCGGTCTTTAGTGGAGTGACCGGTAGTTAATGAATGTTGGATGATTTAATTAAAGGAGTTTAATTAATTATCCTAGTACCATTGGAGCTTCAATCTACAGATCCATAAAATCCCCTCTATAGCTCAACAGGGATTATTGAGAATTAATTTTGGATTCATTTGAATTATTCAAATTAATTGAGGGAATTAATTATATATGATATAATTAATTTAAATTAATTATATGTGTATAATTAATATAATGTATTTGATACATTATAATATAAAGTTTATTTTGAGAGGAATTAAGTATTTGAATATAATTCAAATATTAATTATATAAATGAGATTCATATAATTATATTTAGTATAAATGTGATTTATATTAAATCCCAAGCATTATTGAGAGAAATAAAAACTATAGGTTATATTGTATTTGATACAATATGAAAACTATATGTTATGTGTTATATTTAATATAACATATAGTTTAATATTTATTATATGATAAGCTGGTCATCATAGTTTAATCTATACTCGGCCTTGAGGCACCTTTACTTGTGTTCCCCTACGGGTGATGTTTGTATAAGTCAATACCAAGGTGAATGGAAAGAGTGTTTAGAGTAAGTGGGAGCGGGACGTATGTCAACACATCCCACAATCTCTTTTATTAGTTTGTAGAAAATTTTCATGCTCGGCCTCGAGACACCTTTGCTTGTGTCCGTCTACAGATGACATTTTCATGACTCTATACTCAAACTCTAAACATGGATAGAGTTGATTTAGTTTTTTCCCCAATCAATTTTTTTCCTATGATTAGTTCATTGGGGCAGAACTCTAAATCTAAAATGAGGGGTTACACTTACAAGAAAATGTTAAGCTAGTCCAAATAATGGTGACTAGTATTTACAGGTACAAGGAGTTGTTCTGTATATTGGTTGAGATGGTCTCATTTCAATGAAGGAGTACCTAATCACCCTATGATGGTTTTTACCTTGCTTCACTGAAACATCATTGCAAAACAAATGTCACGTAAGGTACATGAAATTATTTTGCCAAATTTGATTGATTTTTCTAACTGAGTAATGCATGAATACTAATAGAAATAAATTGTATGTTTAAGAAAATTTACAAAATGACTTCCACTACATTAAACATGCTCACCGTCGATAAGCTAACAGATGATAATTACATCATCTAAAAGAACCAATTAATATAGTTTTAATTATCGATGACCTAAGATTTGTCCTGGTGGAGGAATGTCCTCCAATACTACCTCAAAATGTCACTTGAAACGTTTGAGAGGCATACAAGCATTGGGTACGGGGAAATGAAAAGGCCCGGGCATATATCTTGGCAAGCCTTTATGAAGCCTTGGCCAAGAAGCATGAGCCCATGCTCACTACCTATGAGATCATGGAGTTCCTACGGAGAATGTTTGGATACTCGTCTACTCAGCCCAGGCATTACGCTTTTCTAATTCATCTTCAATGCCCTTATGCAAGAAGGGGCATTTGTTCGAGAACATGTACTCAACATGATGGTCAACTTTAATGTGGCGGAGATGAATGGGTCTATCGCTGATGAGGCCAGTCAGGTTAGCTTTATCATGAAAACTACCTGAAAGTTTCTTGTAGTTCTTATAGCAATGCTATCATGAACAGGATTGACTACAACCTGACCACCTTACTCAATGAGTTGCAGACTTTTCAGTCCTTGATGAAAGTCAAGGGACAGAAGGGACAGGCAAATGTTGCCTTGTTCTCTAAGAAGTTCTTCAGAGGTTCGACCTCTGCAACTAAGTTTGTACCTTCCTCTTTTGGCACCAGAAAGTGGAAGAAGAAGAAAGGTGGAAAGATGAAAGCTAACCTACCAGCTACTGCTTAGAAGGGCAAGAAGGACAAGGCTGCAAAGGGAATCTATTTCCATTGCAACTAAAAGGGACACTGGAAGAGGAACTGTCCCAAATACTTGGTAGAAAAGAAGAAGGCCAAACAAGGTAAATATGATTTACTTGTTTTGGAGACATATTTAGTGGAGAATGATGATTCAACCTGGATAATAGATTTAGGCACCACTAACCATGTTTATTCTTCATTTCAGGAAATTAGTACTTGGTGGAAACTGGAGTTGGGGAGATGACGATGCATGTAGGAACTGGGCACATTGTCTCAGCTACTGTAGTGGGAGGACTTCGACTTTGTTTACAGAAATCATATATTATGTTAGATAATGTATATGTGGTTCCAAGTTTGAAAATGAATCTTATTTCTATAAAGTGCTTGCTTTAACATAACTACTCTTTATCATTTAATGTAAATAAAGTGTTTGTTTACAAAAATATAGTATATATTTGTTCTGTAAATCTCAAAGATAATCATTATGTGCTAAGATCGTTAGCAACTAAAGCTCTCCTTAATATTGAACTATTTAAAACTACAATAACTTAAAATAAAAGACAAAATTTTTCCTAAGAAAAATACCCATCTTTGGTACCTAAGACTAGGACACATAAATCTCAATAGGATGGAGAGACTGGTCAAGAATGAACTTCTAAGCGAGTTAGAAGAAAATTCTTTATCTGTATGTGAGTCATGCCTTAAAGGCAAAATGACTCAAAGATATTTTATTGGAAAAGTTCACAAAGCCAAAGAACCCTTGGAACTTGTATATTCAAACCTTTGTGTTCCAATGAATGTTAAGGCAAAAGGAGGGTTTGAATATTTCATTACTTTTACATATGATTATTCTAGGTATGGGTATGTTTATTTAATGCAACATAAGTTTGAAGCCCTTGAAAAGTTCAAGGAGTACAAGGCTGAGGTTGAAAATGCATTAAATAAAACGATTAAAACATTTCGATCTGATCGAGGTGGAGAGTATTTGGATCTAAAATTTCAAGATTATTTGATAGAGCATGGAATTGTATCCCAACTCTCAGTACCTGGTGCACCTTAACAGAATGGTGTATCATAAAGGAGAAATTGAACCCTGTTGAACATGGTTTGGTCTATGATGAGTTATGCTTCCTTACCTGACTCGTTTTGGGTTATACAATATAGATTGCAACTTACATCAATTTTGTTCCTTATAAAAGTATTACTAAAACACCTTTGGATTTTTGGAATGGTCGTAAAGGTAGTTTATGCCATTTCAAGATCTGGGGTTGCCCAACAAATATGCTTGAGGAAAATCCTAAGACATTGGAACCTTGTTAAAAAATTGTGACTATTTGTAGGTTACCCTAAAGGAACGAGAGATAGTTACTTCTATGATCCTAAGGATAAAGTGTTTTTGTCGAAAAATGCTATCTTTTTAGAAGAGGACCATATAAAGAAGCATAAGCCCGACAGTAAGATCGTGTTGAATGAGTTTTCCAGTGAAGCTACTGAACCTTCAACAATAGTTGTTGAAGAGCCCAACACCTCAACAAAAGTTGTTGAAGTTGGTTCACCTAGTAGGTCACATCCACCTCAAGCGTTGAGGGAACCTCGACGTAGTGGGAGGGTTGCAAACCCGCCTATTCGTTAGCTAACGAAGATGAATGGATCAAAGCTATGAATCTCAAAATGGAGTCTATGTATAATTAGTTTGGGATCTTGTAGATTGATAACAGGTAGAAATGCACGTTATTACAGCACAAAGATATAAAATAATGAAGGATTGCGATGGTAAAAATATATAAAATTGCATCCAAAAGCATTAAGTTTAGAATATTACGATTGCATGCATCCATCGCATTCAAGCAGCTAACTTGTGTATTTTGTGCAGATAATGCGTTGGCGCAAGGCAGAATTGTGATCCAAGGAAATTGGCATCCGAGTGCACTAAGAGATTGCGACTGCAAGACTATGCGATCGTTTGCGTTCGCAAAAATCTGCTCAAGAAGGTGGCTGCATAGAGCCGACGCATCAAGGTGAAAGCTTAATAAATCACGATGGTGCAAAAAGCTGATGACCGTCGATTCCGAATTAAGTTGACAAGCCGGTAACGATATTGTAGCAAGTACACTCAACTTTTCGATGACAATTATTCAGCGCATCAGACAGAGAATTAATGACATCCCATCAATGCAATCATTTGATAGAAAAAGCTCTTCACCTTGAAGCTCTATAAATACCAAAGGCCACCTTCATTGAAGGAGTTCGGTTTTTCATTCCAGCTGAGCCATATAGAAGATAGTTAGCCTTTGTTCATAGTTTCCTTATACTTAGAAGGCAGAAGCGAGATAAGAGAGAAGACGTCGAAAGATCATCCTGGTCAGATCGAGAGAGTGCTAGGGAGTGTGGAAAACAGAGAGAGGGCCGACTCTTGTGAAAGCAAGAATATATTTTGAGCAAAGTAGAGAAAACCAGTGTAAAAGCCTTAGGAAGCAAGAAATTGCTATCAGGCTCCTTATCTTTATTTCACATTGTCATTCTATATTTCAATTCCATTTATAGAATGGAACCTGCATTTCTACATCTATTCACTCTCTTTACATTACGCATGAGTAACTAAACTTTTGAATGGGTTGAGAAGTACTTAACTAACATGACTTAGGATCTTCATTGCATGCGATCGTCTTGTCTTATGTTTCATCCATCACCCCTTTAGAGCTACTCGAGAGAGAGTCTAAAGAAAGAGTCTAAGACTTGAGAGAGCTAGGTTAGAATCTAGACTTGAGAAAGCAAGATTAGATCTGCATAAGCAAAAGATAGGGACTTAGAGATAAGTTCTGTTTGCCAACATGCATTGCATGCACCCTAGAGATAGGTTATGGTAGTATGTGGTCACCTTGTGTATATGTGTGTCATTCATCATCGCATAGAAAAGAATAGAGGCTTAGATGCAAGTCCTATAGACATCATCGCATACATCGCATGCGTTCTAAAACTAGAAGCTATAGCATTTGCATTGAGAGATGACTTGCTGTTGTATGTATGTAGCATGATCGAATAACATGAACGCATTCTTAGGAAGTGTTAGCTAAATCCCTTCTCAATCCGTTCCCTTGCATACTCATTGTACTTTCATATTATTAACTCTTTTCTCAAATCTGCCGCATAAACTTTATACTTTAAACAACATACCAACCAATGCATTGATTTATTTATTACCGCAAAGTAATCGAAAACTACCATCGCATACTGTTTCCTTAGTCCCTGTATTCGACCATGGGCTTACCAGGCAACTCAGTAGGATTTATACTTGGATCTTGTCGAGAAAACTTGTATGCACAACACATATTCCACCATCGCATTCTACACCATTATTTCATCGCATTGACTACGCATCATAGATCAACTTGATGGGAAAAAACCTATAGGTTGTAAGTAGATCTACAAGAGAAAATGGGGTGTTGATGATAAGGTGCAAACCTTCAAGACTAGACTTGTGGCAAAGGGTTATACCCAAGTTGAGGGAGTCGACTATGAGGAGACTTTCTCACCTGTTGCCATATTAAAGTCTATCTGGATACTCTTGTCCATTGTCTCATATTATGACAATGAGATTTAGAAAATGGATGTCAAGTCTGCTTTTCTAAATGATAATCGTGAGGAGACCATTTATATGGAGCAGCCTGAGAGATTCATAACCCAAGGTCAAGAGCAAAAGGTTTGTAAGCTTAGTCGGTCTATTTATGGATTGAAGCAAGCTTCTTGATCTTGAAATATCAAATTTGATACTGCAAACAGATCTTATGTCTTTGATCAGAATGTTGATGAGGCTTGTGTTTAAAGAAAATCATCAACAGTTTGGTCGATTTTCTTGTGTTGTATGTAGATGATATCCTACTCATTGGGAATGATGTATGTATGCTGACTGAAATTAAGAATTGGCTAGAGATCCAATTCCAAATGAAAGATTTGGGAAAGGTGCAATTTGTTCTGGGCCTTCAAATCTTTAGAGATCGAAGGAACAAAATGTTAGCCCTGTCTCAGTCATCGTATATTGACAAGATGCTTGTCATGTTTTCAATGCAGAACTCTAAAAGAGATCTACTCCCTTTTAGGCATGGAGTTATCTTGTCTAAGGAACAATGTTTTAAGAAACCTTAAGAGATTGATATAATTAATTTGAGAAGTGAAATTAGTAATTACATGTGATATAATTACACATTTAATTTTGGAATTAAACGTAATTGGAGAATCGATTAATTAAATATGATTTAAATATTAATATCATGAATAAGAATTCATGGTAATGGAATTGGTGACAAATTAATTTAATATTTGATATTAAATTAATAGAATTAATTAAATTATTTAATTAATTATTGATTATTAATTTTATTAGAAAAATTGATTATTAAATTCTTTTTTTGTAAACTTAATAAAATTTCAATTTTAATTAAAGAATTAAAATTGGAAAAAGTTTTGATTTTGAAAATCAATTTTAAAATCAAAAGGGAAATTGAAAATTGAGAAAAATCCCAATGTGGGATTTTCTCACTTTCAAGCAAGACGGCCAACCATCTTCTTACATATAATTCTACCACCAAATTTAAGGAGTAACTGGAATCACTTCAAGTGATTAGTTTGCATGAGAGTCATGTAATAAAACCACTTTTGATTGAGTGGAAAAGGACATACAATTATTGAATTGCTAAGTCTTGAAGGTTGAAGAGGTTGTTCTTCAACAAGCTGAAAAACCAAAAAAACCTCTCCTCCAATTCCCTAAGTTCAAGCTTGTTTTAAGTCCCACAACTCAATCTAAGGCTCATGGAGTATAGTAGGAAAGCTCTAGTGGTGGTCTACAACAAGAATTGGAGAAGATTGTAGCTAAATTTCGAGTTTGAAGAGTATCTTCAAAGGTATGTGATAAAACCCTCTTGATACCCCATGAACATGCTTATTTTGATGTCAAAATTGAGGAATTAGAATGCTTAGTGACCCTGTTTCTTCGGCTACATGTTTCTGTATTCCAACAAACCGTGCTTTCTTTATGTGAAGAGGTTGATTTGAGAAGTGATTGTTTACCTCAAGTGTGACCCTTGCTCGTAGTCAGATGTTCGTAGGTAACTCATGGGGGCAATCTAGAATGAAGATGAGGGTGACATTGAGGATTGTTCCTAGAGAAATAGAAAAAAAATGAAAAAAAAAAAAGTGAACGCTTGAAAAATTGAAGCCTTAAGGCCCAGGGTACTTTCTATTTAGGTATGGAGCTTTGGCAAAACTTGTGAATTATTAGGGATCTCACTAGGTTTCATGATTTCTAGCTAGGTTACTATGACATGTAGGTTAAATAGTTGAGGGATGTTAAGCCTATTTGCAAATGAAACTTTTGTGAAGGCCCCTAATGCGCACCTAAAATGTGTGTATTTTACCTTTGATTTAAGATAGTTATTAACATGATTTTATAAGATTTGATGTATTTACTAGTGATATTTAGGTTTTATGTTCGAGGGTTGAAATATACTCAAAAGGAGAAAAAAATGACCAAAATAAGCCTAAAAAAGTCAAAACCGAGCAATGGATCAAAGAGAGTGAAGAAAAAAGTTGAAAAAGATCAAATTTCAGATAGGCAGAGCAACGTAATGCATAGTGTTGCAACGCCACCCCTTTACACTTGAAGGTAGTAGCTATGATTAGGCGCAACATTGCAATGCTTCACTAGAGCATTGCTACGCTAGGCTAGTGTCACAATGCTCCTATCGAACGTAACATTATGCTAAGGGAAAAATTAGACCAGCTTTGCAACGCTGCTTCCGAGTGTTGCAATGCCATCTTTCCTAAAATAAAAAATTCCTACATTTTTTGAAAATTTCTTCTATTTATCGTTTCGACCTTCATATCGTTTCGACCTCCACATTAAATCTTGATGCTAGAGAGATCGAAGATTGTTTGAAGGCCAAATTCATCACGTGAATGCGATCGAATGCCTGATAACTTCTTCTTTCCCTCTTGTTTTTTGGAGTCTTTTCTATATTTTTGAATTCTTGATTTGGTTTTGTCTATAGAAGCTATGTAAGGCTAAATTTCTCATAGTTGTAGGGGTAGATGAATTCTTAGGTTTAAATTGTTGAACACTTTGCTTCTTGAATGTTAATTTATATTTACGCTTTCTAGCATGACCGTCTTAATTCTTTTGAATGTTTGATTAACATTTGAAAGATTTTATGATTTGAATCTTGCTTGAACAAGTAGGCTTTAGATTAGATCATACATGCTAGACTATCGTTTGAACACACAATTGTAGTCGGATAACAGTAAAGACTGTTAATGAAGGAACATAAAGTCATGCTTCTTAATTTAGTTTCACGATGTTAACTATCCATTAAATTGGCATGAGAAAAGTTTGTTTGCAAAAGATTCAATCTAGATAAAAGAATTTTAGATCTAGGTGTTATGTTAATTACCTAAAGAGTTAAGCAATTGTGTTTAATAATATCTTTGATGAAATCTATTTTCTAAAACATCTCTTAGTTGGTAATTCTTCATATTCGATCACTTTTATTGCTTTCTTAGTTAGTTACATTATCTTATCACGAGTCAATCCCTAAATAAATTGGAACGATCTCTGAATAGCTAAAAGAATGTCAATTTGATTCCTAGATGACGATACTCGACCTTTTATGCCATTTTCATTTACTATAACTTGATCGCGTTTACTTGCGCCCCACATCGGCCCTTTGGGAATTGAACAAGTAAGGCACCAGAGTTTGAAACCTCTCTTGAAAGTTGTCTACTTTGCATTTACTTTTGACTAAACATGTTAATTAACTTTTTGTATCTATTCTATATACATATATATATATATATATTTTTTTTGCTTGAGAACAAACAAAGATTTAAGTTTGAGGTTGTAATTCATGTCAAAAAGTGCACAATTTTACTATATTTTTTGGTACATTCTTAAGTAAAAGTAGAACTTGATGTAATATTTTGACCCCGGGATGACTTAAGTTGAGTAAAATGAGCAAACACATGCCTTTAATTTATAAAAAGTTGATTTAGAGTAATTTGGGCTAATTATATGAGCTTTTATATTGATTTTTTTTAACTATTTTGGCAGACTTCTGTCTAGTGCGACCGCAACATCAGAACTGATGCACCCAAATCAATACTTTTGGTTCAATGGTATATTTTTATCTGATGCGCCTGCAGCAAAATGATGTGTCAGCATCAGAAAACACTAATTTTCCATATTCATGCCTATTCAATTCCGGTTGCTATTTCCTTGATCGAAGCTTTTATTCCATGCCTAATATTGATGAAAACAATATCTAGCCATATTCCTTTTTACTTGCATGCTGTAAATTTATGATTATGCATAACATTTATACTATGTAATTTTGATTCTGTGAAAATAAATTTTGGATCGATATCCATCCTTTCGCTCAAGGACCTTCAAATGTTCCTTCAATTGGTATCAGAGCACGATTTTGATCCCTAATTTTTATTGTTCATGTTTTTAATTTTACAAAATTGGTGAGTAGCATTCTATATATGTTCATATGATAAATGTTTATGAATGTGAATGGTTTACGACGAGTATTACCCACTTTGTAAATATTACAATTGTCCCAAGGCATCTTTGAGTTGTATTTATTTTCTTGTAATTCTCTCTCTTTTTTTTTTTTTTTACATGTTGAACATCATATTGTAGCTATGATTATTGCTGTAATAAAGTTCATTATTTTATCATTTATCGTGAGTTAAATTCTCTAATGAGTTCAATTATGTGAATACCCTAGGATTTTATGGCTCAATGCTTATGATTTATACATCTTTGACTTTTGCATTTCCTTTGTCGAGTTTATGGATAAATATTGTTATGTTAAATTAATCACTTAATTTAGCAATCTAGTGGAGTCTTAATGCTGAGAAGGTTAGGATATAAACTGATGTCACAAAAGAATATGATACTAGGAACCTAGGAATAGGAGGGTCACTCGCCTTAGGAATAAGGGACATTGTAGGATAAAGAATCTATGTTTGAATTAATCTAAGATTCAAATACCCATGGGAACATTTGATAGTATTTACTTAGATCTCCTAAAGGAACTGGACTCCATATTGAATAGGAGTAGGTTTCTTTTCATGCATATTTCACTGTCTTGGTATGATGCAGCTGTTGGGATTGATGCCCTAAATCTCGTAGGGTCCTATAGTTTGTAATTGTATTGTACAAACATCTTATTTATCTAATTAAAGATGTGATGTTATATTTGACATTTAGTTGCATTAAACCCACAAACCAATAAACTAACATTCAAGGTTATCTTGTATCTTAAACATGTATGTAGAGACATACGGGTGGATCATGTTTAAGTGATAACCTAAATGGTCTATAGTAGATAGATAAGGCTGGATATCTTATCTTAATGACACTATGAGTATGACCCACTTTGTAAACATTATAATTTTTGTAAAGTACTACAAATGATCTGATCCTGATCATTCTTGTGGAGACATGTGAGCGGGGGATTTTGTACAAAAGAATTTGTATAAGACCAGACCACAAAATGACTAGTCTCATTATATAACGTTGTTCATAATAGAGACTTACAATTCACGAGGATTACTGTAGGTAACATGATATGAATCCTGAGTGAGTTGTGCTTATGAAGGCAGCCATTTCATTTGTATGGGTGACAATGGCTAGATCACCGACTCAATAAGCCTACCATTTTGGAGATTCGTCTGATTGGGGAGCTGAGAACACATCTACACAAGACAAAATTCACTCTTTCCCCAACATTGGGAAATGTAGATAAATTTCTCCCTTAAGGGCTGATTTAGGGGCTTGAACAATGTGACACCACACCCTCTCTTGGCTCGAGAGAAGTTTGGTCATAGTTGGACTATGATTTATTTTTCATTAGAGGGATCAGTGGTACTTATGGAGTTAGATGTAACTACAGGGGCAAAAACGATAATTTTGGCCTAGCTGTCTTTACGAGCAATTTGTGAAGGGTCATCGTACTATTGACTGGTTATATCCAATGGACACAGAAATATATATGTAATGCGAAGAGTGCAGCTGTCGATCTTTAATGGAGTGCTCGACAGTTAATGGATGTTGAATAATTTAATTAATTATTCAAGTACTATTAGAGCTTCAATCTATAGGTCCATGAAGTCCCCTCTGTAGCTCAACAAGGACTAAATGAGAATCAATTTTGGATTAATTTGAATTGTTCAAAATAATTGAGGGAATTAATTATATGTGATATAATTTATTCTACTTAATTATATTTGATATAATTACTATAATGTATTTGATACATTATTTGAGAGGAAATAAATATTTGAATTTGATTCATATATTAATTATGTGAATTGGATTCATATAATTATATTTACTATAAATAGTATTTATGTTAAATATCATGCATTGTTGAGAGAATGAAAACTATAGGTTTTATTCTATTTGATATAATATTAAACTATAGCTATTATGTTATATTAGACATAACATACAGTTTAATATATTTATATATTAAATTATTTTAATTTATTTTGAAAATGGTTTTGGGAGGGAGTTGTAACCTCCTTTCCCTCATTTCTCTCTATTTTAGTGCATGTGTGGATGGAGTGCTTAATAGACTTACATAATTTCTGAAAAGAGATAGAAGTTTTTCTCTGGAAAAATGGTTTTTCCTCTCAATCACTTGCTTTCTTCCAAAAACCTAAGAGCCCTCAACTTCTTAGTGATTCTCATCCCATTGGAGAATACAAGAGGCTCTTTTCGTGGTGGTGACCATTTGGATCCAGTTTGTTCTTGACAAATCCAAAAAGGAAATACGTGAAGAAGGATTCTTCAAAATCCAAAAAGGAAATACGTGAAGAAGGATTCTTCAAGGATAAGTTTTTTCTCACCCTAATTCTTTCATTTCATTTTTATTTGCATGAAGTAAATTTATGATTATGCATAAAATTTGTACTTTATAATTTTGATTATGTGAAAATTAATTTTGGATCAATCTCCACGCTTTTGCTCAAAGACTTTCAAAGGTTCCTTTAGTGGCCACATCACTTACAACATAGAACTCGAAAGGTTGGGACATAATTGTATCCCTGTTCAACATTATTGTTGACTACTTTGATCACCATTAAACCTCATAATCACTTATTTACTACTTACCCATTGGTTTGCATAGAAAATCTATTTCTTAGAAAAATCAATTGCATAAATAGTCTCATGGGATTTGACTCTTGAAATACTTCAATATGTATTACTTCATCGACAATGTATGCTTGTACTTAGACCATATCTATTCTCATCCTTATCACTCATACACGTTTGGTTGGTCAGATTATGGTTAGATTATAATGATTAGTATAGGAATTTATTGTACTATGCCTAACTGATAGAAATGAGATAAGATCTCAACTCTGTGCATTAGGTACAATTTGGATGAAATTGTGCTGTAATAGGAGAAACTTGACCGTGTCAAACTTAGTACATGTTAAGTACTTTATGAAACATAAACGTTACACTGGTACCTGACTCCACTAAAAATATGCAATAGAGATTGCAATTTTGAACATTATTCCCTCCAAAAATGTTTGAGAAAAAATTTTGGATTATGGAAGTGTTGCAAAACTGGTTTACGACATTTCAGTATTTGGGTAAGTTGAGATGTTTGTATCAAAACAAACCCTTGGCGAAATTAATGTTTGAAAATACACCTAAATGTAGATAGTCCTTGTGCATTTTAAAATGGTTTTAATTGGATAGTCCAAAATAAAATAATATATTTTTGTGACAAATATTTTTTTTATTTGGAAAGTAAAAAAAATGAAAGGCTCTCGACTTGTAAAAGGTTTAGTTTAGTTTTGTTGATGAACTAGTTCCAAGTAAAACCACTTAATAGTTAACAAGTGGTATTAACCATTTATTTTCATTTTGAACGTCAATTTCTAATTTTCAACTAGATAAGTCTTCATTGTAGTGGGAGAGTTATGAGATAACTCAACTTTTACAAAGGCTTACTTGAAGTCTATATTGTCATATTAGATGACAAGATAAAAACTTATAAATCTCAAAATAGTGAGAGCATTATGAGATGATTCAGTCTCTGTTGTGGCTTATTGAAAGTCAAAGTTTTCATAATGGATGACAAGAAATGAAGTAAGTTGACAAAAAGATATTATGTCAAGAGTCATTAATCTTGGTTAGTTTATGTAGATTTTCATTGATGGGGTCACACTCAAAGACTATGATTTGACTTACAAAAGTGAGACTTGAAAGTGTAGTCCTTGGAGATAGAGATCTAAAAAGTAAGACTTTTGGTATAAGGTGAAAAACCAATGCTAGAACTATTGGATGAAAATAGACTCTAAGTCAATTTTCTCATTAGTTAACTTAATAGAGTCTTTATTCATTATTTGATTCATTGTTGCATATGAGATATGTAAAAATGAATAATCTCTTTTATGAAAATAAGTTCAATGCATCTACATAAATTCGAGCACATTTTCAATTATTAAATTGCAATAGGTTTCCAAAATTGTGATGTTTATTTGAAAAATGAATTTCACAATTAGGATCTTTGAGAATAAGGTTTTGATATAGTATCACAATCCATAACTTTGAACGATGATAATATTCTTGTATTGACAAGAAAATGAAAAGTGGGTATTTATCTATTTTATATTGATATTTACTCATTATAAATGAAGTAAATATCAGTATGAAAATTTAACTATTTAACCAATTTTAAATAATTGATTTGAAATGATTTTGTATATTAATGTCCACATATAGTTGTTAAGGACATGATATTAAATTTGTCTCATGCATCTTACATTTACAAAGTAGTTGTTAATGTTTGATGCAAAAGTTTCAAATGGAATGGTAGAGTACTATTCTATAATGAAGTTGATATATCTAAAGGAAAATTTTCCTAAGACACCTAGTGTAGAGAGGATGTCAATCTTACATGACACTTAATTAATATTTAATATACAATTGGTTAGTTATATCGGCTAAGTCAATGGTATGACCATTGAGTTTGATTAAAACTTATGAATAATGAGACATTGGTGCAAAAAGTTTAAGATTTGATCTTTTACAAGATACATTATCTCATATAGGGTTTAGAGAAATCCATGTTTTATCTTAAGAGTTGTCATTTGGACTACAAGGCAACATTTTCCTTGGGAAGCAATAATTTGCGTAGTTATCCTTAAATATTTGAAAGTTGTTCTAGATATAAATTAGCTATCCACTTTAGGAGATAATGCGATGCATGGACTAAAGCTGAGGATATATGTATACACCAAGTTGTAGGAATAAAAACAAAATGAGAGAGACATCATGGTGGTGATCAGATGGTATTTGCTAACATAACAATGAGAAACACATTCATTTTAATAGAAAATACATAACATTACATATGCATTCAATACAAACAAAAGCATTCTTTTAAAATAAAAATGCACTACTGACGCTTGATAACGTAGGAATCGTGGAATTTCACGAAGTGTTGCAGAGAAGCCAACGAAGGAAGCATGCATTTGGACTCATCTAATGTAAGACGATACATTTCATTTGTGCATTTAATGTCAAATTTCAACTTGCAGTATGGGTAACCTGACAGGTGGCATCTGAACAATTCAGAATGGCAGGCAACTACAGCAGGGCATGGAAATTAATGCTATCAAACAACAAGTTGCTGAGCCGAGGTGCCTATAAAAGGAGAAACTACCCACCTAAAAAACAGTTAAATACTCACATTTAGGAGTAGGCCGTTAGAATCTCTGTATAAATTTAGTTCCTCGGCCTCTTGCAAGAAGAAGAGGAGCCTGACCGCCATATCCACGTTGATTACAAAGGTTCTACTAGAGCTAGAGCTCGAGAGAGACGACCTTTAGCATGTCCCCACAAAAAATAAAGCCAAAGGGAACAAAACATTGATCCTAGTGGCTTAACAGTTTCCTTTCCCTTAATTAGCATTTTCTTCCATTATTTGTCTTGATTAAACTTGGATTCTGTAGAAATACTTCCTTAATATTAATTCAATCATAATTTCATCCATTTCCACAACCTTTTACTTACTTTCCTTCATCATGAGTAGTTAAATCCACTGTGAGTTGGGTGGAACTAAATATTAATCTGTTAAGTTACATGTGTGTGAGTCCAACTTGCTTGATGTTTACTTAAACATTTTATGCTTGAATCCATCTGATCAATCAATTTGAGTAGAAATAGTTAACCGCTTGAGAGAGTAAGTGATTGTGGAACATGTTAAGTAGGAAGATTGAGTAGCTTTAAAGAGAAAGTTAATCACGTTGATTTGACAAGTGTGGCAAACGCATCGAAAGATGTTGAAAGACTTAAGTAGAGAATAGAACCAGGATGCATCAAGCATGTATACTTAAAGATTACCAGATAGTCTTCCCAATCCCATCTTATTCCATTGATTTTATATAAGCTTGATGTCTGTTAATGAGGAATCATCACATTGCATTCCAATGCATCATACATTCTGTCAACGCATCCCCCCTCTCTAACCTCTTTCTCTTGCATGCACGTTGTTTTAGTTAGTTTATAATAACACACATACATTTACTAGAATCATGACTACGAAAGAGCATTTAACCATCCTGTTTTAGTACTAACTAATCCTCGCATTCGACCCTAAGCTTGCTAGGAAACATGAGCTAGGTTTGTACTTGGATATACCTCAAGAAAACTTGCATGCAACTAAGAGCTTTGCATGAAATATTGAACTCTATCACCTAATGCATTGTCTCAAGATAAATAAGATAGCCAAATGTGCAACAAGTTTTTGGTGCCATTGCCGAGGACTAGGCGACGTAGCTAGTCGTGATTTGGTTTACTGAATCTTTTTGCAGGACTCACAATCAACGGAGTATTATAAGTTGAGCCCCAGCTTGTAAACATTTTAAGAGCATAGAAGACACTTTTGAGCCCAATAACAACCCTGAGATTGAAAGAATCTTTTGTCAAAGAATCAGAGCTAATAGAAGGCGGAGGCAAAGGCAGAAACGAATGGCTAACGATCAAAATAACCAACACTTGCTATTTTGATGGAAAACAATAGCATGCAGCCAATGCGTGAATATGCTTCACCTATTCTATATGACTTTGTGCCTGGGATTATATATCCAACCCCTGATGGGACGAGATTTGAAATGAAATTTGTAATGTTACAAATGTTACAAACTGTAGCGCAAATTGGTGTAACGTGCGGGGAGGATCCCTACACACACTTAAAGCTTTTCCTGGAGACATGCAACTCATTTGTGATCCTTAGAATCACATCTGAAGCCATAAGACTATCTCTATTTCCATATTCACTAAGAGATGACGCAAAGTGATCAATTGCTTGATTTTGACTTTTTTGGCTATATTTTTTCGTCCTTTTTGCTTGAATTTAATCCAATTCTATTGTGATGATTCTAAAATGCTCTTGAGACTACTTTACCTATAAAATAGACATATTAAACAAATTGATAGTATAAAATTGAGTGAGTTATGTACTAAAATGTAGTTCTTTTCAAGACCTATCAGAAAGAAATGGCTGAGCTCCTTCAAAATTGCCTATCACCCTCAAACGAATGGGCAAGCAGAAGTTTCCAACAGGGAAATTAAGTCAATCCTGGAGAAAGTTGTCAATGCATTGAGAAAAGATTGGCCCAAAGGTTGGATGAGGCACTTTGGGCATATCGCACCACATATAAAACGTTAATTGGAATGTCCCCATATGCCCTCGTGTTTGGGAAAGCTGATGACATAAAAATGGATTCCTTTGTTATGCATGCACTGTGATGATGAAAGAATGCGATACTACGTCTAAGTATATGTGTTGTTAATGATATGTTCATAGTATGCGATATAGTAGTGATTGTCACAAGTTTCCTTGCGCTGAAACCAAGTATAATTCCAATGCAAGTTTCTCAGAATAATCCGAGGTCGAACACAGGGATTGTTTTCATTAATGCATTACTTTTGTGATATATGCGACCGGTTTAACAATGAATAAAGAGTTAGGTTTATACAGGAACGTAAATTGCAATGAAACAAAATTGCGTTGATAAAATAAAATCCTAAACTAATATGATACAAGATATAAGATACATGATACACGATACTGAGTTCGAGAACTGACTGTGAAGTTGTACAAAGAATCTATGTATGCGATGGAAAGTCTTTATGAATGAAGCAGAAAGAGAAAGAGTAAATGGTAAAAACAATGCAAGTTTGTCAATTGCGTTAAAGATGCAACTAAGGTTCCGCTTTCCCTTGGCGTACACCTCTTAATGATCGGTCGCGTTCCCATATCTCTATGGTGAAACAAGGATGAACGTGATGAACGCAAGGTTGTTTCCATCTCTAGAACTACTTCTCACTTTAGTTAATGCATTCTTCTAACCCTCTCTCGATAGGTGAAATAACATCTTCACTTCTGCTCTTAAAGGTGAAGATGCCGTCGAGCATGCCTTAGCTAAGCTTAAATATTTCCTTAACACAATTAACTCACTCGCTTAATTCTTTCTATTTACCCAGGGAATTAGGAAGACATCATGGAGAAAATGGATTATGGATGAATAGAAATAGATAGAGAGATGACAATTGTAATTATCACAACATTTAATTATAGAATTAAGCGTCTGATACATGGTGTGAATGAAAGATTAAGGGAGATGAATACAAATGATGAAATAGAGATTAGAAATAAATACAGAAAGAGTGTCAACATCTTGAACAGATTTCAATTGGAGGTTTTGCTTGCCGGGTGTGGAAGTAATGGAGAGGAGAGCTTCCTTTTCAGGCTTGCTCTCCTGGAAGAAATGACCTTCGCATAGAGCTTCAACAGCGGGGATTGGAAGGATTCCTTGCTTGGAGACTCACCTCTTGGCCTTGTCTCGTGATTATCTCGGATCTACACTGGACAGTCGCTTCAGACCAATCTCTCTCTCAGAATCGATATATGCACCTCTCTATGTATTCATGTATATTTTTCAGTGAATTTATAGAAGCTATTTATAGGTAAAGCTTGGCTCCTTGGCTTCGTGGTCCCCACTTTATGGTTATGGTAGTTCATGAAATGGCGGAGTGAATATTCCTTCTGTTATGCAATCAACCCGTCAGAAATGCACAACTGAAAGTTGTACATTTGTCAGAACCCTCTGCAAATGCGTTGCTCTTTACATCTTCGACCGATCGCCGCATGCGGTGTTGTTTTTTATTACCACATGCGGTTGAATTTGCGTTGATCGCTAAGCTCTTGATCGATTGTCGCATGCGCCATCATTGCGTCGATCATCTCTTCATTCCTGAATGATGAGCGCAATGCAATGTAGATGCGTTGTTTATTTTATCTTTGAACCATGAACGCATGCGGTGACTGATTTCCTACAAAACAAAAATTGAAATATTTTATTCTACCATCTCAATGGTGTTAGTGGGTGTATTGATGACATTTTATAATTCTCGCATTTGTTAGCCAAATTCTATACTATCGACGCAACTTTTCTTTCTTTTAGCCGCAATATCTAAATAAAACAGTATAAATAACTTGTATTTCTACAAGTTATCAAAAGCCTATCACTTGGCACTGAAGTTAGAACATAAAGCATTTTGGTCAGTCAAAAGCTTAACTTGGATTTGGAAGTTGTTGAAGACGCTAGGAAATTATAACTAAACCGAATTAAATGAATGAAGGCTCAACGTCCATGAAAACGTGAAAATCTACAAAGAGAAGTCAAAGTGTTGGCATGATCAATACATCAGTAAGAAAATTTTGTTTGTTGGACAAAAGGTCTTTCTCTTTAATTCCCTTCTACATCTATTTCCAGGGAAGTTAAAGTCTCGATGGTCCAGACCTTTCGTTGTAAAACAAAGCTTTCCTCAAGGTGCGGTAGAACTAACTGAAGAAGATGGATCAAACCCTTTCACGGTTAATGGACAAAGGGTAAAACCTTACTTTGAAGGAGAAGGTAAGTGTAGCAAGACATCCATTGACTTGCGTGAGCTTGTCTGATGCTTGCATCAGAGCTGTCCCTACATCGAAAACGGAAAACTACATTCCAAAGATGCTTCCTTTACTATACTTTATTTCTGATTTCTTTAATTTGCTTTCTTTAAATTCTCTAGTTTGTTATCTTGTTTGGTTTGGAAATTGATTTTGTTATTTTGAAAATAAATTACTTTGAGTTTGCTTGCATCAAAAGAAAAATCAAAACCACGACTAACACATAAGTGTTATCTTAAACTTAGAACCAACACATGGCTATGTTGAAGTAAAATTAGTCATTAAATTGGGGGGGATACAACTCGAGTGGTGTATTGCCCCATACATGTCTTTTCAGTTGCGCATTTAATGCACAGACTTGGGGGCACGTGCGGAGTGACACATGTTGCTCCAACCTCTTTCTATTTCCTTGCGTCTGTCTCTATTTAAACAAGCCCTCTCCTACTTCTTCTTCTTCTTCTACCTCTCGTTTTTCAACCAGACCCCGAGCATCCCCTTTCGTTCTTGATTTTCCATTCTGATGACAAAGCTCTCTGGCTCTTTCACTCTCTCTTCGTCGAAACGATGTTAGTGCTTTGGATTCGCAAAACACCTCGATGAGCTTCGCTGGAGACAACCAATAAGCTCTTTCTCTTCCCCTTCTCATTCACCTTCATATTCTACATCCCTTTCAACAACCATCAAGTCCACTGCCTCTAGCAAGACAAAGCCAAAAATTATTTTCCTCTCCATTAAAAAAACACTATCCAAACCACAACCCAGGAGTCCATTCATATTCTTAAGAAACCAACACCAACAAAACCCCCTTTTATCTTTGTGAGCCCCCTTGAAACCTAAAGCTTCTATCACCCAAAACCCTAAAAACCCTAAGCCCTTAACTTATTCTAAGCCACTGTGACAACCTGTGTCGAAGGCATCTGCCACCAAACCTGCCGCAAAACCCTACAAACAATCAGCTCCTCTACCTGGCATCCCAAACATCACACCATCCATTCTGACGCAAGACCCCATCTCCAAGCATCTATAAACTGTTCCATCTCTTGCCATACATCTGGCAGTTCCCCTTTCCGTAGAACCTCTAGCCACCATGTTCCTAATTGAGGATGAAACCTAACCCAACGTATCGTCACCTTACTCCCCACATACCCCTACCGAACCTAGCAATCTTACCCCACCTCTGCCATAAATGCAACCATTTCCTCGAGATGATTTTCAATAAGGCGTAATTGAGTTGGCTAGAAGGGATGAATAAGAAGTCTTTGGAGACATCCTATCTAGCCTCAAAAAGAGGCAAGGATTACAAAGTGTAGAGCAGACGATGCGTCTTGAGGTGGTGAATGTGTTAAGCAACATCGAGGAGATGTTGGCTCAAACATAAGAGGAATTGGACAAAGCTAATCGATGGACCATGACTTTGGACCAAGAAATGACTGAAGAAGAGGAGGAAAAGTTGTCGCAAGGGTCTGTTCCTACAACAGATGACCCTGACAGGTCCACAACATGCCAAAATGATGTAAATGAAGGGTCCGCGGTCTAGTCAGTGAAGAGAAGAATATCAATCCTAGTTGAAGAGGAAAGTAGTGAAGAGATGGAGGAATAAGTTGCAACTGGTGCTGTGGTTGCAACATTAGAGGAAAGTTTAGGTGAGTTAAACGACCTGGAATGCATGCTTGAGAAGTATGTGCCAGCCAAAAGTGGGTAGAGGAAAGGAGCTCTCCAGAAAGAGTTGGAAAAGGAGGTAAAGGTGTTGGCCAAGGAAAAAGGAGATAAAGGTGTTGGCCAAGGAAGCCGCCACCTATGAGGCCAAAAAGAAAAAGCAAGGGAGGAAGCGCCAGTTCACAAACATCTTAGTGGAAAAGGTTTCTTCCCTGAATGCCACCATTTGCTAGAATTCAGAGCCGAAACAGTCGATGATATGAGCTAGCGTCAACTCTGTGTCAGCCTAACAAGAATCTGGCCTATTCTTGTTCGAGCCGTTTATAGCAGTGAATTTAATGAACAAAAGGACGTGACATTGGTGGAAGTCACTCTAGTTCGTTTCTTTCCCCAAATTATCAATGAAGTGCTCAACACAACAAACAACCCAGAGGCTGAAGTAAACTGCATCATTTAGCAACCCACTCCAATCACTTGGAGAATGCGACCCGAGTCATAGCAAAGCCCAAAAGAAACTTGCAAATCTCATGAACGGGCATTATGACCTTAGCTAACAGAGACTTACTTCCCGACACATACCTATGGCTTTACGTTGTCAAGAACAGAATCATGCCTACCATGCATGATGAAACAGTGTCAAGGAAATGAGTGTTGGCCACATACTGCATCATGCAATGCATCCCACTTGACATTGGACTAATCATAGAAGAACAAATCAAGAGCGTCAAGGAAAAACCACGTGGCTAGTTATATTTTCTGTGGTTGATTTGCATACTACGTGAGTATGCTGGCATCATTATGGAGGATGACTTTTAAGACGTTGAATGCACTAATGGAATTAATTCTAATTTGGCATTTGTTGAGAGGATCGTTGCATCAACTAAACCTTCCACCAAAACCCAAAACCTCCAAGTCTCAGCCTTCAAGACACGAAAGGAAAAGAAGACGCATTGACATATCAGAAGAGGTGCAAAGCGATGAAGCCTTCATTATTGAAGAATTTGAGGTTGAGGTTGCGTTAGAAAATGATGAGTCTGAATTTGTGGAAACCTTCCTCGATCCCCTGAAGAAGTTGAACACAGGAAAAACCTTAACTTTCCTTCTCCCCCTCAAGACCTTCAAACCCAACTCTTACCTCATGTCTATAAGCCATCAAGTCTAGAAACCCATGATGAAACACAAAGGGACCTGATTGGTGAGACAGTAAGCCCACCACATTTGACTCACCACTCCCTGCCAACCACATTTAACCCCCTTACTACTACTATGAACCAATTAGGCTTAGAAACAAATATGTGATAAATTCGCAAAGTCCAGTTGGTGAGATGCATGAATGCTTGCAACAGACACCTAAGCTTCATTCCAACTTTCCAATACCCTTCGCCGCCTACTCTAACATGGTTGACCTCAAACAGTTAATCGAAGCTCAACTAATACCAATAGTCGTATCGTTTGAAGCGCTTCATCTATAACAAGCAACACTTCAATGCCAGAATGTTGCATTGATGGATTATTTGCACCAATAAACACAGAGAAATCAAGACCATTTTGACTTCACCGTGCAATACATCAATCAAGTCTCGATGGGGATATTTGCCCCTCTTCCACTACCGCAGCATCTACGCTATCCTCTCAAGTTTATAGATGAAGACCTTGCTCCTGAACACAGGGATGATGCAGCGCCTCGTGATTAAATTTGGGGGTGTTGGGTTTATTTCTTTTTGTAATTTCAATTGTTGCTTTTGTATGTTTTGATCATATTATTATTTTAATGTAATTCTTTCTTTTATGAATGCATTATCAATATTTATCAATATTTTTCAACATGTGTTTGTACTAAAATTCCTTTATGTTGTCTTAATTGTTCTTTTGTCTTGCTTCTTGCCTTGATATCTCGATGACTATACAAATGTTTAATGACTCAAAGAATCTTTTGATTGATGTTAGAATTAAGCTTAGGAACTTCTTTAAGTGAAACATATCTTGACTTTCCATGCGTGCAAGCCTCACCTCCAATCACTTTTTGAAATTTTTCTAAGCCATTCTTATAGTTCTCTTTCAACAATGGGACCTTGCTGACCTCCAAAATTTGGGGAGGAGGTTCGAGTTGATGCTTTCACTTTTATAAAAGAATATTTTTCATAATTTCATATAAAAATGAAATAAGTAAATAAAAGTAACCAAAAAATAACAAACTCCGCTATCGGCGCAAGGGAAAACCAACCTGATATGAGTTTAATTGTAAATGATACACTTACTCGTAGTTGGATGTTTGCATGACACCCGTGGGGGCAAGCCAAAACGAAGGTAGGTAACCAAGACCAACATAGAATATAACATAAGAAAACATCCCAAACTTCAATGTCTAAGCCTAAGGAAAAATAAAATATATAGCTTAGACCAGAGTTTAGTCATGAAGAGTATTTGTGTGAAAAAGTATTTGGAGGATTTTTCTGGTTTTGATGTGAAAGGGTAGAGAGAACGTTTCTCTTACAAAAACTCAAATTGCATCAAAATCATTTCTCAAAAAAATTTATTCATTTTGTTCGTCAACAACATGCAACCCAATTTGATGAGAAATTGACACCATAACCTCAATATTTTGGGTGGAATAAAAGGTGTTTAAAGTGGAAAAAATCCACTAAGTATTTTTTTTCATTTTATAAATTGAATTCACAATTCAATTTGCAAAATTTTGAAATCAAAATTTCAAAATTAAAAATGAAAATTTAATTTTATATAAAATATTAATTAAATAATTAATATTATATAAAATTCATTAATTTTTAAACAAAATTAATTCTATAATTAAATTTGTATAAATTTAATTCTTAACAATTAATTATATTGATTTAATATCAAATATTAAATTAGATAAACACCAAACCTCAAACATGTATCCCTATTATTGTAATTAATATCTAAATCATATTTAAATATTATCAAATTCTCCAATTTCGTTAATTTGATAATTGAACATTTTAAATTTTCTCATAAATTTATTCTAAGGTTTAATCCGTTTGTGAGCAAGTAGAGGGACCTAATGAACCTATAGATCATGGGCACCAACGATCTGAGATTAATCAGCTAAACTCTTTAACCCAATTAACCAACATTATTAATTACCAGGTCATTCCACTAAAGCCCAATAGTTGTGCTCCTCTCACTTTAGATATATTTTTGTCCACTTGATATAACCATAATCAGTAAGTCAATCCTAATAGAGTTGACATTCAATATGCAGAAGAGAATTGGATCTTAAACACTCTAATTACATTAATTTTACTAGATTATCATGCAAGTTCAGGAAAATATCAGAAATAGGGTTAAGGTGAACAACATTTGAAGAATCCCTTTGAAATTCCAATCTACCGCGAATTTCTTTTTCAATCTTTATAGTAGACCACCACAAGAGTCTTCTCTACTAATCTCAAGTCTTAGATCTGGTGGTGGAACCCAAATTGAGAGAGAAATTTGGTGTGGTTTTGAGAGTTAGAATGAAGGAAATTTTTTTAAAGAATTTTCACTTTTTAAAATCAAATTGCATGAATCATTTCTCTTCAAATTAACTTGTATATATATAATTTGAACATGCAAAATGATTTAATTGTGGCATTGACACTCAATATTCCACTCAATTAGTGGATTAGGTATTTGAATTAGTGAATAAATCCAGCTTTTCCCACTAATCTCATTTATATTAATTTTAAATGAAATTTCAAATTATTTTCATAAAGTGAAAAATAAATTTAATTTAATTTATTTATAATTAAATTAATTATATATTTTGAAATTTATAAATTCAAAATGTTAAATAAATAAATATTAATTAATTAAACAATTTAATTAATTAAATTATTAAAACACCTAATTCAAACATGAATCGTTATTCATGTTATTAATATTTAAATAAAGTTTAAATATTTTCAACTCTCCAAAATTCGTTTAATTTATTGATTAAACATTAATTATATCAAATATAATGATCCAAACCCTAAATCAAATTTGAACATTTCAAATCCTCTCAACAAACTATTCTAAGGTTTAATCCTTTTACGAGCTAGTAAAAGGACCTAATGGACCTATAGATCATGAGCTCCAACGATTTGAGATTAATGGGCTAAACTCTTTAGACTAAATTAATAAATATTGGTTAACGACCGAGACACTTCACTATAGCTCAGTAGTTGCACTCTCCTCACCGTAGATATATTTCTGTCCACTTGATTTAACCATAATCAATAAGCCAATCCTTCACAAGTCGTTTGTATTTATAGCTAGGTCAAAATTACTGTTTTACCCCTATAATACATCTTGCTCCTTAATCTCCACTGATCCTCTAATGAACAATTGGTTTATGGTCCTACCAATAAACTGAGCTCCTCTTAGCCATAGAGAGGGTGAGGCCCCTTTGTTCAAGACTAGAAGTCAGTACTTAAGAGAACAACCTATTTGCTAATCCTAAGATGAGTAGGAGTGAATTTCATCTTGCAAGACTATCTATCTGGTCTTATCTCTAAAATGGAAGGCTTATTGAGTGGTGATGTTGAGTCACTCTTATCCATGTAGATTAAAGGATAATCCTAAATAAACAGAAGTTCGTAGTTAGCTAAGGATTGAGATAGAGTTACTTCAGTCATCGAATTGAAATAGCCCGTTTTAACAGTAAATGGTCGTTATAAAGAAAAGTGACTATTTCGTGGTCCAGTCTTATGCAAACATCTTTTTTCCCTACTCGCATATCTCCACATGAATGACTCTAGGATCACATCGTTTGTATCAATATACAAAGCAGGCCACAACTATAGTATCCCCAGGATAAGGTACCCAACCTTATCCATATAGTTATAGACCATTTTGGCTATATACTCAAACTTGATCAATTTTATGTCTCTATATAAAGTTTAAGTATTCATGTAATAACCTTAGGTTCATTAGTTTATTGGATTTAGGAATCTATAAATGCAATTTATATGTCCAATAACAACTTTATTGAAAACAATCTCAATGACACCTTTATTGTAAATAGAAATATGTTTAAAGTTTACAAATTGCGAGTTTTAGGAGATATCAACAAAACCTTCATCAGTTGTTTATAATAATGGCTGGGTCAAAAGCTATTTTACCCCTGAGATTTCATCTTGTTCCTTAAGTCCCACTAATCCTCTAATGAACAATTGGTTTGTGATCCAATCTTGCACTCTATGTTCCCAGCTATGTCCCTTAAAGCAGGTAAGAGTGAATTTCGTCTTGCACTCTATGTCCCCAGTTATCTACCCGATGTTACCTCTGAAATGGGGGACTTATTGAGTTGGCGTTGTTGGGTCAACCTTCACCCATGAAAATTTAAGGATAATCCCAAATAACAGAAGTTCATAATTAGCTCAGGATTAAGGTCAAGTTACCTATGTCATCGTTTTGAAATAGTCAGTCTTAAATAGTAAACAACATTATAAAGTAAGAGTAACTTATTTCTTGGTTCGGTCATGTACAAACTCTTTGCACAGGATGCTTCCACTCGCATGCCTCCACATGAACGATTCAGGATTACATCATTTGTACTAAATACAAAGTGGGTCGCATACAATAGTGTCCCCAAAATAAGGTACCCAACCTTATCCGTGTACTTTAGAATGTTTTGGCTATCTACTCGAACTTGATCCACTCTTATGTCTCCACATAAAGTCCAAGTACTCATGTAATAGCCATGGATCTTAGTTTATTGGATTTAGGTTCCTTCTAAAATGAAATGAGCAATTCATACTTTATTTAATAAATCTCAATAACATCTTTATTTATAATAGAATAAGTTTAATTGCTTACAAACCATGAGTTCTAGGACATAAAACCCAACAACTTGCTCGTAGTTCGATGTCTGCATGACATCCATGGGGGCAAGCCAAAACGAAGGTGAGTTACCTTAAATGGCGCATGAAAGAACATTAAGCAATAACAAACTACAAAAAGAGCTTTTATAAAGAGCGAACCTTTTAACGCATGTTTGAATTTGAAAGATAAGAATGTTTAGAAAAGCAAAAGTATTTTTGAAGAATGTGCTTGTCGCATAAAAGATTGGGGATATATTTCTTTGGGAAGGAAGAAAAGGTACACTACTATATGTTGATCTCAAACTCTTAAGTTGGAAAACATGATGAGGGGTTGAGCTGGTGCGTTGAGACTGAATGAGTTTGTTTAGGGATTATTTTTGGAATGCTTGAGGATAACCATTATTCAAAATTTGGTGATGTGATAACTTGTAGAAATACAAGTTATTGTTCTCTTAAAGTTGGAAGAACTAGGGTCAAATAAGGAGAAACACATTCATTTTAGTAGAAAAACACATAAAATTACATATATGCGTTCAATACAAACAAAAGCATTCTTTTAAAGAAAAATGCACTACTAGCGCTTGATAACGTAGGAATCGTGAAATTTCACATAAGTGTTGCAGAGAAGCCAACGCAAGAAGCATGCGTTGGGACCCATCTAACGCAAGACGATACATTTCGCTCATGCATTTAACGTTAAATCTCAATTTGTTGTATGGGTATCCTGACAGGTAGCATCTGAACAAATCAGAATGGTAGGCGGCTATAGTAGGGCATGAAAATTAATGCTATTAAATCATAAGTTGTTGAGCCGAGATGCCTATAAAAGGAGAAGTTGTCCACATGAAAAACAGTTAGACATTCACACTTAGGAGTAGGCCGTTAGAATTTCTGTATAAACTTAGTTCCTCAGCCACCTGCAAGAAGAAGAGAAGCCTACCTGCCATTTCCACCGCTGATTATAGAGGCTCTGCTAGAGTTAGATCTCGAGAGAGATGACCTACAACACGTCCTTACCTCAGTCATAGCAACAAGCACCAAAAATCAAGCCAAAGGGAGCAAGACATTCACCCCGACGACTTGACACTTTCCTTTCCCTTACTTAGCATTTTCTTCCCTTATTTGTCTTGATTGAACTGGGATTCTGTAGAAATACTTCATTGATATTAATTCAATCATGATTTCATCCATTTTCATAACCTTTTACTTACATTTCTTCATCATGAGTAGCTAAACCCATTGTGGATTGGGTGGAACTAAATGTTAATCGGCTAAGTTACATGTGCGTGAGTCCAACTTGCTTAATGTTTACTTAAAAAGTTTTATGTTTAAATTCATCTGATCAATCAATTTGAGTATAAATAGTTAACTACTTGAGAGAGTAAGTGATTGTGGAATGCATTAAGTAAGAACATTAAGTAGCTTTAAGTAAACATGTATGTGGTTGCATAAAAAGATCTGAAGTTATTTATGTAACTTAAATATGTATGTGGTTGACATATAGGTGGATCATATTTAAGTAATAATTGAAATGACCTGTAGTATATGGATAAGGTTGGGTGTTTTATCCCAGTGACATGATGGATATGGTTCACTTTGTAATTATTACGATAGTTGTGAAATGTTATAAACGATTTGATTCTAATCATTCATGTGGAGACATGTGAGTAGGGGTATCCTATACAAAGAGTTTATATAAGACTGATTCGTAAAATGATTAATCTCTCTTTATAACACCGTTGATTGAAAAGGTTTCCAAATCCCGAGATGTCGTAAACTTCTCTTACGACCTTTCCATAATTCAAAATATGTTTCAAATTTTTTTTCATGGAACTTGGTTCAAAAGATAAGTTGCAGTCTACACTGTATATCCCAGAATAAGTTAGGTAATTAAGCATAAATCATCATTGACCGATCCATGTCTAATAGAGTTATATTACTCCTTTTTGATACATCATTTTGTTTAGGTGTCCAGGTGCTGAGAGTTGAGATGTGATTCCATATTTTATCAAATAGTTCCATAATTTCAAATCCATATACTCTCTACCTCGATCTGACCGAAATGTTTTAATATTTTTACCTAATAAATTATCAACTTCAGCCTTGTATTCCTTGGACTTTTCAGGTAAATATACCCATATCTTGAACACTCATCTATAAAAGTAATGAAATATTCATACCTCCTCTTGTTGTAACATTCATCAAACCAAAAAGGTCTGAATGTACAAGTTTTGAGGATTCTTTTGCTCTATAACCTTTTCTAGTAAAAAGTATGTTTGTCATTTTTCCTTCAAGACAAGACTCACATGTAAAACCCGAACCCTATTTTCTCTACTTAAGTATGATAATTAGTATGTTAATTAAAAATAAGTGAAGGCTAATATTATGTTTGTAGGGAAAGCTTGAAGTTGGTTAAAGGAGAAAGAAAAGTTCTAAGTGTTAAGAAATAAGGCTCTTGGGTAGCAAGGCATTGATGACATTTGGTAAAGGAATTTTGGCTAAGTATAGTAGCCTTGCATTGGAATCCTTGGTGTGTTGGCTAGATGTGCAACAATCTTATATTACGAGGTTGGTTTGCCCACATGAGAAGCGTGAGGTTAAGTGTTGGTCGAGGGGATGCCATGCGTTAGCATGGGTGATGCGTCAGCTAAGCCCATGTGAGATTAGATGGGCAAGGATGGGCACAATATAACAAGATGCCTAGGCGTTGGGGCTGTCGAATGTGTTGGGTAGGTGAGGCATTGGCACAAATGATGAAAGAAAGTTGGCCGCAAGCATCAAGGCAAAGGCCACGTGCCAGCCACCATGCTAGGCGATGGCGCAAGGGGATGTTAGCATGCGTTGGCCGGATGTGTGGTGAGGGTAAGTAGAAACATGCATTAGCCATTAGCCCAAGTGATGGGCGCAAGATGCACCAAGGCATGCACTGACTAGTTGGTGTGTGTGTTGAATGTTGCCATGTGTTAATAAATGTTGAAGAGTAGGGCTCTGCATTGGTGATTAAAAGGGAGTTTTTCAGCTTAATCAACACCTTTAATGGGTAACCCATCAAGATTAGAAAAGTTAAACCCACCTAGTGGACAAGCTGGCAGCCTGAGGTTAAAAGAAAGGCAAACAAGTTTTAGTATAAAAAGAAAGTCTTAGTTTCAAAGCTTGGTTTGAGCTTTTACCTGTGATATTAAAGTGATTCCAGAGCCAACTGAAAGCTTGAAAAGTATAGTTGAAGCTCTAGGGCTACCAGAAGGAAACTCCTAAGGATTCAGGTTGAAATTTGAAGAAAACTTTAAGAAGGTTAAGTTCTTAGATGAACCTTGGCCAGTGGTGAAAATTGAAGGCTTTCAGCCAAACCAAGGGGAATTTAGAGCTCAAGTTTAAGGTAAGCAAGTTAAGACATTTTTAAACACGTTTGTAGTAGGAAAATTTCAAAAATAAGGTCTGGAAAATTAATTATTTGAGCTTAAAGTTCAATCTCAAAGTTTGGTTAAACAAGTAGGCAGCTGCAACCATTAAGCAAGAAAACAACTCAACCTAAGGCGTGCACGAGGGGATTGTTAAGTGCAAGGCATGCACTGGGCTGAATGAGAGGATGCGCTGGTGTGTGTTAGACTGTGCGGGGGTGTGCTGAAGCCATGAGCATAAAGAGAGGCGTTATATGGGCGTTGGCATGCGGCTGGATGAGCACCTAGGACATGCGTTGGTTCATGAGTTGATGAGTGTTGGTCGTATAGGCTAGTGCCATCGCCCAAGGTTTTCTAAGTGTTGAACGCATAAAGGAAGGTATGCGTTGAGCTGAAATGTGATGTTTTAAGTTAAATGTTAAGCTAGTTTGTGTGAGTTAGTCTCACAAGGAGGCCTAGAGCATTGGCTTAACATGTTGTTCATGTCCATAGGGTTAACACCAATAGGAAAAGCTTATCAACCCTAGGAGGAATGCCCAAGGCTGGGAGTGACAAAGATTAAGTGTTTTCTAAATGTTTTAGTAAACTCATGTTTTATTTAAAGTTGAAATGCATGCTAGCTTATTTTTAAAGAATGTTACCAAGCAAACTAGCTCTTTTAACACATGTCTATCTTTAATATTAACGCATGTTTGAGTATTTATGCTCCTAATGCTCAAGAAGCATGCATTAGAAATCATGTTTATATGTTAAAAATGTCAAGCTTATCTTTCATGATACTATGCTTTCAAAGGTACATATTTTTAATGAATAAGTTTTATGTTGATTAAGTTAAGCTCAATGTTGAAGGACTTGAGAAGGTATCTGAGTAGTAGTACCTAAGGTATGATGGTACTTAGTTCTTACCAATGCACATAGGTAGAGTTGACGTTGGTTGTGTTGAGAATACTCCACACTAACTAAGGTTTGACGTTGAGGGATTGAGCAAAAAGGGTTCTCTCTCAACCAAAGATCATGTTAAGCTATGATTTAAGCTATGTTATGTTTTAAAAAGTTATAAGTATGAGTTTTCTTGGCAGTTTCAGTTTTAAGCATGATGTTTATCATTTATTAGTCACTCACTAGGCTAGTAACTCACTCGTTTTTTTTCTGTTTAATGTCTTCCTCATCCTCAGGTAGTGGTCATCTCTATTTTGTTTTCTGTCCTAAAACTCGTGGTTTGTAAACAATAAACTCATTTTGTAAATCAATAAAGTTGTTATTGAAGTTTGATTCAATAAAGTTGTATTGAATATATGAATTGTTTATTTTGTTTTACAATAAATCCAATAAAGTAAAAGATCCATGACTATTACATGAGTACTTGAACTTTATGTGGAGACATAAGAGTAGATTAGGTTCGAGTAAATCGTCTAAATGATCTATAGTATATGAATAAGATTGGGTGCCTTATTCTGGTAACACTATCAGATGCGGCCCACGCTGTAGTTGTTACAAAGAGTTGTAAAGTACTATAAATGAAGTGATCCTGATTTGTTCATGTGGTGACATGAGGAGTGGGGGCATCATGTGCAATGAGTTTGCATAAGATCGGACCAAGAAATAAGTCACTCTTACTTTATAACGCCGTTTACTGTTTAAGACTGACTATTTTAAAACGATGACCTAGGTAACTTAACCTTAATCCTGAGCTAACTATGAACTCCTATTTATTCAGGATTATCCTTAGATTTGCATAGGTGAGGGTTGGCTCAACAACGCTGGCTCAATAAGCCTCCCATTTCAGGTGTAAGAGTGGGTAGATAGCTGGGGACATAGGTTGTAAGATGGAATTCACTCCTACCTGCTTTTAGGGATATTAGAGAGGTTGTTCCCTTAACTGCTGACTCCGGGTCTTGAACAAGGGGCCCTACTCTCTCATTGGCCCGAGAGAGACTCAGTTTGGTGTTTGGATCACAGACTAATTGTTCATTAGAGAATCAATGGGACTTAAGAAATAAGAGGTAATCTCGGGGGTAAAATAACCTTTTGACCCAACTGTTATTACGAACAACCTATAGACGGTTAACTTACTAATCATGGTTATATCGAGTGGACATAATATATCTATAGTGAGAGGAGTACAACTCTGGGCTTTAGTAGCCAGTAGTTAACGAATGGTGGTTCATTCGGTGTAAAGAGTTTAATCAATTAATCTCGGATTGTTGGGCCCATGATCTGTAGGTCCATTAGGTCCCCTTATTAACTCACAAACGAATAAGCCTTAGAATAGTATGATAAGTTTATTTGAAACGTTCAAATAAGAATTAAAGGAATTAGTAATTTTATGTGATATAATTACATATTTAATTTTGGAGAACTAAACGAAATTGGATAATCGATTACTATTTAAATATGATTTAAATATTAATTCCATGGTATTGGTGGTAAATTAATTTAATATTTGAAATTAGAATTAAAGGAATTAGTAATTTTATGTGATATAATTACACATTTAATTTTGGAGAATTAAACGAAATTGGATTATCGATTACTATTTAAATATGATTTAAATATTAATTCCATGGTATTGGTGGTAAATTAATTTAATATTTGATATTAAATTGATTAGAATTAATTAATTTTTTTAATTAATTATTTATTATTAATTTTATTAGAAAAATTAATTACTGAATAAATAAAGTCAAAATTAAAAAGAAAATTGGAAAATGGAAAAACCCACCAAAAGTGGGGTATTTCCACTTTCTAACAAAGCACCTTATTCACTTCTCACTACCAAAAATTGGAGTTGAAACTGACAGAATTTGATGCAATTGGAGTTGAAGCTGGCAGAATTTGATGCAATTGGATTGCATGATATTCTCGGATATATCACATAAGCTTCAGCTGAAAGACTCCCATGCAATTAACTGAATTTGCTGAGAAATTTTGGAGGTCGAAGAAGGTTTTCAACCTTGGTAAACCAGTGACCTCCTCTCCATTTTCCCTAATTTAAGTTGTTTTAAGTCTCACAACTCAATATAAGACTCCAAGAGAATAGTAGAGAAGACCTTGTGGTGGTTCACAACCAAATGAAAAGGAGATTGCAGCTGAAGATCAAGATTCAAGAGGTTATTCAAAGGTATGTGTTGAAACCCTCTTAATTCTCTGTGAACATGTTTATTTTGATGTCAAAATTAATGGATTAGAATGCTTAATAATCCTACTTTCTTCTGTTGTGTGTTTTTGTATTCTAACAATCTCCCTAAAGGTTAACTGCATTGTTGCTCTGCAACTTAAGGACGCCAGTCAAATTCAAGTAAAAGAGAAGTTTAGGTGGTTACTTGTAATGTTTGTACGTATGTGTGTTTATGCTAAGGACTAAGTGTTGGGACCCACTGAACTTTGTTCTATATGTATGATGTGATTATGTTGATGTTGAACCCTAGAGATTGTTAAAGTTGTTTAAAATTCTAAAAGCTTATTGAATGTTAAGTAATATTTCCAGGGTTTTGGAAGTAGGTTAGGGAAGTCAGTAGGCAGCAAGTGCCACATAGG
Organism: Benincasa hispida; assembly: GCF_009727055.1. Lineage (NCBI taxonomy): Eukaryota > Viridiplantae > Streptophyta > Magnoliopsida > Cucurbitales > Cucurbitaceae > Benincasa > Benincasa hispida. Next base: position 30,904,538 of record NC_052358.1, on the reverse strand, counting down.
GTTGGTAACTGCTGCCATCACAATCTTATCTGGATTAAGAGGGTAATTCGGGAGGGGGTGTAACAAGTTGGTATCAGAGAATAAGGTTTTTGGAGTAAGAGAGAGTTCATGCATTAGTCCAGGTCCCTATTGTGAGTCTCTAACAGGTTCAAATAAAAATCCCACTTTGAAATTTTCTCATTTTCTTCACTTTCCATTTAATTTTGAAACTATTTACAAAATTAAATTTCAATTTTAGTTTTTAATCTTAAAATTAAAACTGAAATTTAATTTTACAAAAATTAATACAAAGTTACTTTTTATAATAAAACTAATAATAATTAATTAAACAATTTAATTAATTCAACACTAATTTCATCATCATGAACCTCTATTAGTGGATTTAATATTTAAATCATATTTAAATATTAACCAATTCTCCAATTTCGTTTAATTCCAAGATTAAACATGTAATTATATCACTTAAATCCCTTAATTTGTATTTGAACGATTCAAATTAACTTATCACACTAATCTAAGACTTATCCAGTTGTGAGCTAGTTGGGGGACCTAATGGACCTACAGATCATGAACTCCAACGATTTGAGATTAATTAGTTAAATTTTTTACACCAAATTAACCCTCATTCGTTAAGTACCGGGTCACTCCACTAAAGCCCGTACTTGCACTCCCCTCACTGTAGATATATTGTGTCCACTCGATATAACTATGATTAGTAAGTTAACCTTTCACATGTTGTTCTAATAACGGCTAGGTCAAAAGGTTTTTTACCCCCAAGATTACATCTTGTTCCTTAAGTCCTACTAATCCTCTAATGAACAATTGATTTTTGATCCGATCATCAAACCGAGTCCCTCTCGGTCCAATGAGAGGGCGGGGCCCCTTGATCAAGACTCGGAGTCAACATTAAGGAAACAACCTCTTTACTATCCCTAAAAGTGGATAGGAGTGAATTCCATCTTGCACCCTATGTTCCCAACTATCTACACGGTCTTACCCCTGAAATGGGAGGCTTATTGAGTCGGCGTGGTTGAACCAACCTTCACCTATGCAAGTCTAAGGATAATCTCGAATAAACAGGAGTTCATAGTTAGCTCAGGATTAAGGTCAAGTTACATAGTTCATCATTTTGAAATAGTCAGTCTTAAATAGTAAACAACGTTATAAAATCAGAGTGACTTATTTCTTGGTCTGATCTTGCGTAAACTCATTACATAGGACGCCCCCACTTCTCATGTCACTACATGTACAAATCAGGATCACTTCGTCTTTAGCACTTTACAACTCCTTGTAACAACTATAGAGTGGGCCGCATTCGATAGTTTTACCAGAATAAGACACTCAAAATTATTCATATACTATAGATCATTTATGTTGGGATTGATGCCCTAAATCTCGTAAGGTCCTATAGTTTGTAAACATTATATGAACAAACTCTTATGTGATTAATTAAATATATGATATTTTATTCACTTTGTCTATAAAATATGTGATATTTTAGTTGATTAAGCACAAACCAATAAACTAACTCCAAGGTTATCATTGTAACTTTAACATGTATGTGGAGACATACAGGTGGATCATGTTTAAGTGATAACCTAAATTTTCTATAATAGATGGATAAGTTTGGGTGCCTTATCCTGGTGACACTACGAATATGACTTGCTTTGTAGGTGTTATAATTGTTGTAAAGTGTTACAAATGATCTTATCCTGATCATTCAGGTATTAGACATGTGAGTAGGGATATTCTATACAAAGGAGTTTGTATAAGACTGGATCACAAAATGTTTAATCTCATTATATAACATCGTTCATAATAGACACTTACATTTCACTACGATGACCATAAGTAACATGACCTGAATCTTGAATGAGTTGTGAACTCCTCCCTATGAAGGTGGTCCTTTGGTTTGTATGGGTGAGAGTGACTAGATCACTGAATCAACAATCCTACCATTTTGGGAATTCGTCTGATTGAAGAGCTGGGAACGCAGCTACACACGATGAAGTTCACTCCTTCCCCGAAGCAGGGGTAAGTAAATAAATTACTCCCTTAAGGGCTGATTCCAGGTCTTGAACAATGTGGTGCCACACTCTTTTCTGGCCCGAAAGTTGTTTAGTCATAGTAGAACTATGATCTATTGTTCGTTAGAGGAATTAGTGATACATAAGGAGTCAAATATAACTATAGAGGCAAAATGGTAATTTGTCCTAGCTGTACTTACGAGCAATTTTTAAAGGGTCATCATACTGTTAATTGGTTATATCCAATGAACATAGAAATATGTTTGTAGTGCGAAGAGTGTAGCTGTCGGTCTTTAGTGGAGTGGCAACAGTTAACGAATAGTGGATAATGTAATTAAAGAGTTTAGTTAATTATTCATGTACCACTGGAGCTTCAAGCTACAGGTCCATAAAGTTTCCTTAGTAGCTCAAAAGAATTTAGTTGAAATCAGCTTTTGGGTTAATTTGAATTGTTCAAATTAATAGAGGGATTTAATACATATGATATATTTAAATTGTTTCAATTATATATGATATAATTGTCATAATTTATTGTTTACATTGTAATTTAATGGGAGGAAATAAATATTTGAATGAGATTCAAATATTTTTTCTATGAATATAATTCATAGTTGTTAAATTTAATATAAATATGATTTATATTAAATACCATAAAATAGAGAAAAGAAACTATAGTTTATATTGTATGTGATATAATATTAAAACTATAGGTTATATGTTACATTTGATATAACATATAATTTAATATAAATATAATATGATAAGTTAGTTATCATATTTATTTATATTATTTTATTATTATTTTAATAATAACTTCCCCATTTTTTTTCTCCAACCCCCTAAGTGGGTGGTTATTAATTTTATGGAAGAGGAATAAAAGAACAGTGGTTTTTTCTTCTTCCTCAAGGTTACGTTTTTGCTAAACAATTGAGAGATTTGCAGAAAAGTTCTATGTGTTCTTGATTTCTTGAGAGCTTTCTCAATCTTCTTCTTCCTCCACCCAAACTATCCCTCCAAACAAAAATAGTCAGAGCCCACCTTTCCTGGGTTCTCACCCACAGAATACCAAGGTCTCTTTGTGGTTGTCTGGTTTGTTTAGTACGAGAAAATCTTGAAGAAGGTCTTCAGAAGTTGTTGGTTCGTGACTGTTCGAGGGAATTTACGTGAAGGAAAAGGTCTTCAAAGGTAATGTATCTTGAAATACTTTTTCTTGTAAAAAGCATGTTGTAGTTTAATGTAAATGCATATCTATTTGTATGGTTGCTGTAAATTAAGTATTCCATAATTAATGAAATTTGGACGATCTGCTTCCGCTCAAGGATCTCCTCAGTCGAGTTTCTTCAATTGATATCAGAGCTAGGTTGTTGGTTTCTGATTCCAAATTCTATTCTTGTATTGAATTCGTTTACAGTACTGCTGGGTTTTATTATTTACATTGCATTTATGTGACAAATGTTTGTGGATAAATTTTTTATGGATGTTTTCGGGATAGAAATCTCAGTTTTAAGGTTTTCTTTATTTTACAAAGTTGGTTTGTAAAGGGCCCCATCATTTTTTGGCAATAAATTGCAATCGAGTCTGTAAATTTCTTTAATTTCGAGTCGTACGTGAAGCTTCAAAGAAGAAGGATTGCAGTGCATCGATGGAGAAGACGAAACAATGGTTACCGCATCATGTAGCAAGAGCTAAACGATCGGATAGCTTTTGTTATGCGATTGTGTAGAGTTTGCTACACGATCGTGTATCATTTGCTAAAGGATCGCATAACTAATGCTACGCGATCATGTAGAGTTTGCTACACAATCGTGTTGTGTCGACTGCATGATCATTTAGACACTCGCTTGCTGGACGATCACATAGTATTGGATACTCGACGAATTCTTGTGTGTTAAATGATGTGTAGACTATCATGCTCATCGCATAGTCATTAGCTACACGATCGCATAGTATATAATACTCGACGATGGATGTTTACTAAATGATCGCATAGACTTTCATGCTCATAACATTGTCATTAGCTATGCGATCGCATATACTCGACGCCTCACTGCTGAATGATGGGGCGTTTGCTACACGATCAGCTACAAGGGTTCTTTGTGGAGTGGTTCAAGGCAAGTGGTTCAAGACCCGGATCACTTGTTCCGAACTGGTTGACTCAATTGTTGTAATAGTTAGCCTTTTAATTTTCGTTTTAGAGAGTTTCTATCCCAGTCCATCAATTTTTAATATAAATATACATGTGATGTATGTTTTTAATATATGCCATAATGTATGTCATATAGCTATAAAAACCATCATAGGTTATGCATTTATTTTCATGCATCATTTTATATTATAAGTGTTATAATATATTAGTATGCATGATTTAAATTACATAAAGCATGCTCATGCATCATATAATATAAGAGTTATAGTATATGTATGCATACATTATAGCATATCCATGCATCATTTATATTATAAGTGTTATAATATAAGGTTGAATGGTTGTATGGAATGTATGCTATAGAATAGTTCATTATTTAGTTATATAAATGTTATATATTAGTAATGAATGAATATTACATGAAGCATGAAACTACCTTAGGTTAAATTATAAATGTTATAATTAACTTATGTATGTCTTCCATGTGATGGTTGGTTTTAATTGTTTCATTTACTTATAATTGTTATAATAAATGAAATTAGAATTAAAATCAATAATAAAGAGTTTCATGAAAACCATAGGCTATAATCATTTTTTTTTAAAAAAAATTGTTTTAAAATTTGATTGAGATAGATGTAAGATCACGGTTCTAATGATATTAGAAATCTAAGTTTAATCTTTTAAATCAGTTTAATAGGATTAAATTGATTCCTAATAAAAGATTAAATATGTAACAAATGTATATATTAGGGACCTTTTGTCTAAGGCTAGTTCTGGCTAGGCTGGGGTGCTTAAGTCAATGGAAACATCGCACCCCTACGTGGAAAGGTGAATTAGATAAATGTTTTACATGCATGCAAGTTTGATGAAAGTCTATTAAAAAATTCAATGACACTTGAATCAAAATTGTTTAATCATCAAAGAAAAGAGTTGTTTTTTAGCAAATTAAACAAACACTTAGATAAAATTAGTAGTCAGATTTTCCTAAGTTAATTAACCCTAGGTAGAACACTCAATGGAGGAAAATGGGTATATGATACTTCAATTTTAACTCTGCACATTTCTCCCTAAAAGTTCACATCGTGAGATATACTCTAGGCCTCGAACCACCATGGGTGTCCCCCTACGGGTGGCATTTGGGTAGGTCAGAACCAAGGTAAATGGAGAGAGTGTTTATAGTAAGTGGGAGTGGGATGTGTGATAACATATCCTTCGGTCTCTCTCATTAGGTTGAATAAAGTTTCATGCATCGCCTCGAGGCATCGTGGGTGTCCCCCCAAAAGATGGTAGTATTGCATGATGCTTTATTTGATCTCCAGAAATGGATAGGGTTGCTTTAGTCTCTTATTCCAATAAGCTTTTCCCTAAGGTTGGCTCATTGGGCCGGGACTCTAGAACCTAAAATGAAGGGCTACACTTACACAACATTATTAAGGATGTTAACAAATTCTGGATCGAATAATGGTGACTATTAGTTACAGTTACAAGGAGTTGTTTTTGTCTAATGATTGATAATGTCTCATTTCAGTGAACGAGCACTTGATCACCCTACAGTGACTTTTGTCCTGCCTCACTGAAGCATCATTGAAAAATAGATGTCACTTAGGGTACACTAGAAAATTGTGCTAAAACATGATTGGTTTTCTAGAAGTGGTTTAGTGCAGGTAGACTAAATTAAGTTTGTTCTTTTTCAACAACTTAAAATGGTTACCACTACATTTAGTTTGCTTACCAACGATAAACTAACTGGCGAGAACTACGTTAGTTGGAAAAATACGATCAACACGATTTTATTCATCAATGACCTACGTTTCATCCTAATGGAGGAGTGTCCTCCCACTCCACCTTCTACTGCTCCCTGAAATGTTTTGGAAGCATATGAGCATTGGACAAGGGCAAACGAGAAGGCCCGAGCATATATCTTGGTAAGCCTTAACAAAGTCTTGGCCAAGAAGCATGAGCCCATGCTCACCGCTTGTGAGATCATTGAGTCCCTGTGAGGAATGTTCGGACTAGAGGAAACTCGACATGAGAAGATCCTTGAGTGGAAACGAATCGTCCAAATTCCATTAGTTATTGAATAAAAAATTTACAGTAAACATACAAATAGATAAGCATTCAAGATTAAATTACAACATACGTTTACAAAGAAAACAGGTTTCAAGAAACCTCATCTTTGAAGAACCTTTCTTCTAGTAATCCCTCGTACGAGCCACGAACAAAACTCCTTCCTTGCAAATCTCCTTGTTCATGCACATAAACTACCAAGCGATAACCCTCTATATCTGCTTTTGGGATTAAAGAATTCAAGCAGGTGTTGTGGGCTTTGCTTGAATCCTTGAAAGAGGGAAGAAGAAGAAGAGGATGAGAAGGAATTTTTATTTAAACAACCTTTCTTTTTCAGATAACTTTTCTCTGTAATTGTGAATCAATTAAAGAAGATGATTCCCTCAACTTCTTTTATCACTTGTTAGTTTTCTTTGAGAGAATGTGGGGAGGGAGTTATAACTTCTTCTCTTTTATTAATTTAAAATAAATTAATAAAATAGAATATATAATAACTACTTCATTGTATATATACAAATGTTATATCAAATATAACATATAGCCTATAGTTTTATATTGCATCAAATACAACATAAACTATAGATTTTATTCTCTCTTAACTATACATGACATTTAATAGAAATCACATTTATATTAAATCCACTTATATGAATCTCATTCATATAAATGATATTTGGATCATATCCAAATATTTTATTCCTCTCAATATAAATCATATTTATATTTAATTACATGGATCTCATTCATATAATTGGTATTTGAATCATATTCAAATTCCTCTCATAATGTATCAAATACATTATAATTAATTATATCATATATAATCAATCCCCTCAATTAATTTGAACACTTCAAAATAATCCAAAGGTTAGATCCATGTTGAGCTACAGTGGGGACCTTATAGACCTGTAAATTGAAGCTTCAATGGTACTCAGATAAATAGTTAAACTCTTTAATTAAATTACCCAACATCCATTAACTGTCGATCACTCCACTAAAGACCGACAACTGCACTCTTTGCACTATAGATAAATTTCTGTGTCCATTAGATATAAACAATCAACGATGCAATGAACCTTCACAAATTGCTCGTAAATACAGCTGGGCCAAAATACAGTTTTGCCCTTGTAGTTACATCTAGCTCCTTAAGTACCACTGATTTCTCTGATGAACAATAAGTCGTAGCCACACTATAACCAAGTCCTCTTAGGCCAGGAGAGGGTGTGGCCACTATGTTCAAGACTTGAAATCAGCCCTTAAGGGAGCAATTTATCTACTTGCCCCTGCATCGAGGAAAGCATGAATTCCATCTTGTGTGGCTGAGTTTCCAGCTCCCCGGTCAAATGAATCCTCAAAATGGTAGGCTTGTTGAGTTGGAAATTTGGCCGCTTTCACCCATACAAATCAAAGGACCACCTTTATGAGTAGGAGTTCACAACTTACTCAGGATTCAGGCCATATCACCTATGGTCATCCTAGTTAAATGAAAGTCTCCACTATTAACGGCGTTATACAAAAAGACTAAACATTTCGTGGTCTGGTCTTATACAAACTCTTTGTATATGATACCCCTGCTTGCATGTCTCCACATGAATAATCAGGATCAAATCATTTGTAGCACTTTACAACAATTGTTGTTGGGATTGGTATCCTAATTCTCCCAGAGTCTCATTGTTTTGTAAAGATAAAATAAGTATTATTTAATTCTGGCATTTACTCATATCCAATAAACAAAGCTCCTTGGTTATCTTATTTGAACTTTAGCCTGTATATGTGATATACAAGTGGACCATGCCTTAAGTGATAACTTAAATAGGTTTGTAGTATAAAGATTAAGGTGGGATACCCATCCTAGTGACACTACGGACCCGCTTTGTAGAGGTTTGTAAGTGTTGTAAACTACTACAGATGGATGATCCTGACCATTCACGTAGAGATGTGCGAGCGGGGGTATCCTATACAAAGAGTTTGTATAAGACCTGGACCACAAGATGTCACACCCCCTCCCAAATTACCCTCTTAATTTGAAACAGGATATGACCGTGGTAGTTACTAGCCCTACTGCCAGCACTTACCACCTTAGCCTTCCAATCTAAATGCCAACCTGTTAAACATTAATAATGTATGCATATAGTATGCCTCCCTAAGGTTCTACATAATATTATATAAACACATGCATACAGCCATGACATAACATCTAAGGGAAAAATATCCACCGATGGGCCCAAACAACTTTAACAAAGCCCTAGTCCCTCTCAAAACATGTGTACATAAACAAATCATCAACCTAAGTCTTCTTAATAAGCCGAGCCTTTCAGTGGCAAGCAGCAACAGGATCAACCTTGAGGAATCTGACCGCTACCTGAAAAAGGGAAACACAGAAAATCTGTGAGCTAGTAGCCCAGTGAGTGACTATAAATTCATATTACATCATGCACTACATCACTATAACATGTAAGTATACCGATGAATATCTCAAGCAACTTTCTCTAAATATAGCGTAAAACCATTCTTGTACATCATTAAACATCATTATTCCTTAGTTGAGAACGAGCCTACAATGCTCTAGCTCCCAACGTCTATTACTGGCCAAGATACCCATACTTCGGCCTTCTTTTGGTGGTGTATGGCCTAGGAGGCCCATAATTCGGCCTCTCATTCAGAACTACCTACATGCACGTGGAGTTTTCTAAGTACCATCAATACGTTAAGTACTATTACCCAGATACCTTCTCTGTGTCCTTCAGTATTAGGTTATTTCGTAGCATCTAATTAAGTTTCATTGCACATCATTTACACAAGAACTCATTGTATCATAGCCTTCCTCTAGGAAGCATATTTCAACATTAGAATCTTAACATTTGTAATGATTTCACAACATACCTTGGCCTGTGTTAAACAGATATAAGCCAGGGTAGATACGTTAAGCTATTCATTAACCATTTGTTGCTTGAGGGAGTATAAATTCACCATTAACATCACTGTAACTTACTTGGCCTTATATGCATAAATATTGAAAACATTAAGTTCACTTAATGACTCACAGCTCGTGAGGGCTCTTAACGGTTTATATGTCTCTCCTAGCTCTTCTTGGCCTGAAAGAACATAATTCTCAGTTAAACTACTTAGAATTCTTAGCAAAATACCTCAAATAGTTTATTTACTAATGGAGCTTTCATCAACAAAGACAACATTACTAGCGAGATGATCATCATGAGTGAATTCATCCTTCATGAGCGAGATCCTCCTCTTGATCGAGATTAAGCTTTTCCAAGCAAACTTTCGTCCTAGCGATACTCACCTTACCAATGAGATTCAGCCCAAATTCCAGCGATATTTCATTCTTGAGCGAGATCTTCATCACAAAATTAGCGATATTATCATCCTGAGCGAGATCATTATGCCCTTTATCTTGCTCTCACTCTCTACGATGAGCTGTTTGCTTGTTCTTCCCAAGCAGCTGTCTGCTTTTGCACAGATTCTCTGTTTCAACATCAAAAATGAACTCAAAATCCAGAACTCTTTTTAAGAAACTTCCTTCTACACACTTTTTTAGAATTGAGTTAACTTTCTTACCTTAAAATTTCAGCTGACACTTCCTTATGGTTTGGCCTGGAGCTTCCAATCTTTACCTCAGGCTCCGATTAATCTGAGATTCTGCCTCTTCTGAAAATTCTTCACTTTTTGTTCTTCTCCTCCTACAGTCTTTCTCTAACAAGACAACCTCGAAAACTAAATTCTCCTAGCTTTCAAATGGCACCAATTTCACTAAATTTGCTCATGCCAATTGCCGAAACCATGCTTTTGAAGTTTTCCTTTCTTTTAATCTTCCTGCCGCCTTCCGAGTTCAAGGATAAAACCACCACGTCACCCCCACATTTAGTGCCTCTAGCCAAAGCCAATAAATGAGCTTTCTAATTTAATATGTTTTTCTTTTTCTTTCTCCACAACTCCTATAAATAAACATAGATTTCCAATTGTTAAGTATTTAATATAACATTCCCTTGACTAGACATGCTTATAAAGTTCGGGGTTTACACGAGATAACTAGACTCTGTATATAACATCGTTCATACTAGAGACTTGAATCTCACCTAAACGACCATAGGTGACACAACCTCAATCCTGAGTGATTTGGGAACTCCTGCCTTTGAAGGCGGTCCTTTGATTAGTATGGGTGAGAGTGGCCAAATTGCCAAATCAACATGCCTACCTTTTTGGGGACTTGTCTGATGTGGGAGCTGGGAACTCAATCCACAAGATGGAATTCACTTCTTTCCCGAAGCAGAGATAAGTAGAAAGATTGCTCCCTTAAGGGTTGATTCCGGGGCTTGAACATAGTGGCCACAACTTCTCCTTGGAAGAGAAGACTCGGTCATAGTAGAACTATGACTTATGTTTATTAGAGGGATCAGTGGTACTTAAGGAGACAGATGTAACAACAGAGGCATACGATTATTGGCCCTGCTGTACTTACGAGCGATCTGTGAAGGGTTGTCGCACTGATGATTGGTTAAGATGTACACGTAATATATTTATGGTAAGGAGAGTTCAGCTGTCGATCTTTACCGAAGTGCCTGGCAGTTAACGGATGGTGGATCCCGTGACTAAAGAGTTTAGTCAGTTATTCACGTACCGTTGGAGCTTTGAGCTACAGGTTCATGAGATCCCTTTCGTAGCTCAATGGATTTAGTTGAGGATCAGTTCTTGGTGTTGATTTGAAATGTTCAAATTGACAAGAGGTATTTTTATTATATGTGATATAATCAGTATGATGTATGAGATACATCTAGTGGAGGATTGATGTAACTGAGATTTACATTAAGTACCATGGAATAGAAAAAGAACTATGGTTTATATGTTTCATTAGATGAAATATTAAAACTATAGGTTATAAATATAATATCATAAGTTGGTTATCGTTTATATTTATAATTATATTAATTATTAGATAATTAATTTTTTTTGCTTTTAATAACCAAAGTAGTGGGTGGTTATTGGATTCATGGTAACCGTGAATTTAAAAGAAAAATGGTTTTCCTATTTTGAAAGAGATTGAAAAAATGATTGAAAAAGTTTTTAAAATTTTTCTCTCAGCGCAAAGGATCTCACGGTGGTTGTCAAATAAATACAGATTTACTAAATGATAGCTAGGCGAGCTAAATGATCATGCAGTATTTACTTAACGATCGTATAGTTTTGCTAGACGATCGCTTGCCCTAAGTAAATGATTGTGTAGTGTCTGTAGGCAACAGACCGAGCTAAACGATGAGCTAAATGATCGCATAGAATTTGCTAGATGATCGCTTAGCTTTATCTAAACGATTGGGCATTGACCTATATGATAGGTCTCTGCCATCTCCCACTTGCCCAGTTGTGTACACGATCGGTGTTTCCTCCATTCGTCTGCCTCATACCAAGTCTGCACAGAGCCCACTCTTTAGATTCTCACACTGAGAATACCAAGGTAGCCTTGTTGGTGGTGTCAGACTCAACTCGACACCATTGAGGTTTTTCAGAGGCCATTCGTGGTGTTGTGGAGAAGTTCGCGCTGTTGCAGAGGAGTTCATGACCGAGGCGATCGTTGAGGACAAATGTGAAGTGTTCATTGCTGTGTT
>NC_052358.1:30864409-30892661 GCF_009727055.1 Benincasa hispida | reverse complement strand
GTGGTCGCTGTTGTTCGAGCGATCGCGCAACGGAGTGTGGAGACGAGGCTTCAAATGTTCATACAGTTTTCCTTGTTCATTTATTGTTCATGCTGTAATTTCTGCATTTTATTTGTGTAACCGTTTGTATTCAAGCCAACTGTAAAGGTATTATTCATTTATGAGTGTGATTTGGAATAATCTTATTTTGCTGCTCATGGAAATCTCGCTTCCGATTTCCTTCACTTGTAACACCTACAAAGCGGGTCGTATACATAGTGTCACCAGAATAAGGTACCCAACCCTTATCCATCTACTACAGACCATTTAGATTATTATTTAAACAAGATCCACTTGTATGTCTCTACATACTTGTTTAAATTACATGAAATAACCTCATATCTTAATTTATTGGATTGAGTATATTCTTATAAAATAATACTTATTTTATTAACAATAATATGTTTATACAGAGTTTACAAACTACGAGATGACAAGGAGATTTAGGACACCATTCCCAAAACGGACAAGCGTTTGCACAGCTCAGGCATGATGTTCTTAAATACATCTTCAATGCCCGTATGCAAGGGTGGGCATTTGTTCAAGAACACGTTCTCAACATGATGATCCACTTCAATGCGGCAGAGATGAACGGGTGAAGCATTGATGAGGCCAGCCAGGTTAGCATCATTCTGGAATCTTTACCAGAAAGTTTCCTGTACTTCCATAGCAATGTTGTTTTGAATAAGATTGACTACAACCTGACTACCCTGCTCAACGAACTGCAGACTTTCCAATCGTTGTTAAAAATAAAGGAGAAGAAGGGTGAAGCAAATGTTGCTTCATCTTCTAAAAAGTTCCACAAAGGTTCGACCTCAAGAATTAAGTCTGTACCTTCTTCTTCCGGCACCAAAAAGCGGAAGAAGAAGAAGGGTGGCAAGGGGAAGGCTCCTAACCCAGGAGTTTTTGCTCCAAGGGGTAGACAACTTGTTAGGGTTGATAAGGAAAAATGTTTCCATTGTAACCAGGATGGACACTGGAAGAGGAACTGTCCCAGATATTTGGTAGAAAATAAGAAAGCCAAACAAGGTAAATGTGATTTACTTGTCTTGGAAACTTGTTTAGTGGAGAATGATGATTCTGCTTGGATTATTGACTATGAGGCCACTAATAATGTTTGTTCTTCATTTCAGGAAATTAGTTCCTGGCGGCAACTTGATGCTGGTGAGATGACGATGCGATTTGGAACCAAGCACGTCATCTCATTTGTGGAATGGGAGGTCTCTGGTTAACATTACAGAACAAATTTCTCATTTTGAATGACGTATATGTTGTTCCTGTTTAAAAATGAACTTAGTTTATGTAAAGTGTCTATTAGACCAATTTTATTGATCAAACTTTTCTTATAAAAATTTTTTTAATACAAAGAATGGTGTTGATACATGTTCTGCTTAACTAGAAAACAATTTGTATGTGCTAAGGCCGTTAGCAACAAATGCCCTCCATAACATAGAGATGTTTAAAACTGTTGTAACTCAACATAAAAGACTTAGAATTTCTCCTAAAGAAAATGTCCAACTTTAGCAACTAAGACTAGGACACATTAATCTCAATAGGATTGAGAGGTTGGTGAAGAATGGACTTCTAAACTAGTTAGAAGAAAATTCATTACCTGTGTGTGAGTCATGCCTTGAAAGCAAAATGTCTAAAAGGCCTTTTACTGGAAAAGGTCATAGGGCCAAAGAACCTCTAGAGCTAGTGCATCCAGACCTTTGTGGTGCGATGAATGTAAAAGCTGGGGAGGTAATAAATATTTCATCACTTTCACTAATGATTATTCAAGATATGAGTACATTTATTTAATACAACATAAGTCGGAATCTTTTGAAAAGTTCACAGAATTCAAGACTGAAGTTGAAAATGCTTTAAATAGAACGATAAAAACATTTCAATCTGATCGAGGTGGAAAGTTTATGGATTTAACTTTCAAGAACTATTTGATAGAATGTGGAATAATATCCCAACTCTCACCACCTGGTATATCTTAGCAAAATGGTGTATCAGAAATGAGAAATCGAACTCTGTTGGACATGGTTCGATCTATGATGAGTTACGCTTTCTTACTTGACTCATTTTGGGGTTATGTAGTGGAGACTACAACATATATCTTGAACTATGTTCCCTCTAAGATTGTTGCTAGAACACCTTTGGATTTATGGAACGGTCGTAAAGCTAGTTTACGTCATTTCAAAATCTGGGGTTGTCCAGCATATGTGCTTGAGGTTAATCCTAACAAATTGGAACCATGTTTGAGGTTATGCCTATTTGTAGGCTACCACAAGGGATCAAGAGGTGGTTATGTCTTTAATCCTAAAGAAAACAAAGTATTTGTATCTACAAATGCAACTTTTCTTGAGGAAGACTACATAAGGAAGCACAGATGTAAAACCCACACCTTACTTCCCCTTTTCATTATATTTATTGTTTAACTAAGAAAAATGTTGGATTGAATGTCTAAGTTCGATTGGATTTATGCATTTTTTAGGTAAAGGAAAAGTTTGAAGGGGGAAAATGTTTAAGTATGGGAACTTAACTCTAGGCTACTTATTGATCTAGCCTTAAGAAGAGAATTTATGGCTAAGTGTTGGTTGTATCGAGGGGTGCTTGAACATCGAATGGGCACAAGGCAAGCATCGAGTAAATGTAGTTGAGCGTCAAGTACAAGTGACCGAGAAAGGGTCGAGCGATGAGTATAAGGAAACGAGGAAGGATCGAGTGTCGAGTATAAGTGATCGAGGAAGGGGTCGAGCATCGAGGGTAAGCGAGGAAGGGTCGCACGTCGAGTACGAGTGATCAAGTAAGGAGCGTGCATCGAGCGAGCTCCCAATACTGAGTTTNTCGAGTGTCGAGTATAAGTGATCGAGGAAGGGGTCGAGCATCGAGGGTAAGCGAGGAAGGGTCGTGCGTCGAGTACGAGTGATCGAGTAAGGAACGTGCATCGAGCGAGTTCCTAGTACCGAATTTCCCATCGAGTATTTGACAAAGAGCCACGAAATCTTTCATCAAGTAAGGACCTTCCTCCATCGAGTTTTCCCAGCGAGGACCGAGTTACTCAAAACGCTTAGTTTTAAACACTCAGTTTTAAATTTCTCTTTTAGTTTCCTAGACAGATGGCTTAATCTCGACCCTTAATCTCCACTAATGGTTGAGGTGGCTTAAGGAGACTTCACGCAAAGTATTGGACGGTAGTATAAAAAGGGAGGAGAACTTCTAAGGCTCGTTTTGGGATTATTCGCTCGAGCAAACAAGACAAACTTGGTACCATTAGAAACCTCTGTGAGTCTTGTTTTTGAAATCGAGCCTTTGGAAGAGAGTTCTTGAAGGAGAAAGAGTTGGAAAAGGTAGGAAGAGGTGAAGGTTCATTTTTCGGGCATTTTCGAGCACTCGATGAAGAAACATAGATCTAGATCAAACCACATGTAATTTCAAGCTAAAAATTTAAGGAAGCTTTGTGGTCTAGGGCCACTGGGGAAGATTTAAAGCTCCAGATCAAACCAGAAGAGTTTGATGTTGAAAATTTGAGGCAACTACTTACTAAACAAGGGTTTGGCACCCCAAAAACCCTACTAAGTACTAGGTGTGGGCGTTAGAAAGGAGGCGACCTGCTGAAGTTTAATCCCTTTAAATTCGACTAAGTACCTGACACCCTAAGGTAAGTCATGAAGTTTTGAAAGTGAATTGAATAAATGCGAGCTTAATTATGAAAGAAAGTCTAAAAAGGGAAACCATGACTAGTAACTAAAGTAACTTGATATGTTCACAGGGTTGTCATTAGTAAGAGAAGTTCATCGATCTTAAAAGGATTTCCTAAAGACTATGAGTGACTCTAATGTTTACAAACGTTTATGAATGATATAACGAGTCATGCTTTTACTAAAATTCACTTATTGATAACCAGCCTCAAACGTTTACCTAGCTATTTACTTTACCGATGTTTACGAATGCTTGGTAGACTAATAACTTATAGAGTGTGGATAGTTATGGTCCAGGCATGATATTCTCAAGTAATTAATGTCTAGTGCTTATGAAGTATGTTGTCCTAAACAAAACCTGAATGATTAGCATATGCTACTAGGGAAAGTTAGGTCTATAAGACAAGCTACACGTGAGGTTTATGTGAAGGACTCCTAATAAAGTATGTTTAGCTCAACACCTCGAAGTGGTCACCGAGCTTAGAGACAATTGCTGATAGGACCTTAGCTCCGTACACGTAGGATCATTATGACTGGGAAGGTGATGGACAGAGGATCCACACCCCAAGAGATGAATTCAAGTTTTAGTAAAACTTGTAAATGAAGAATGCTATGCATTGAGTTGGTTCCGTATTAACAAGAACTATAAAAAGGGATAAACTATGCCATTCAATGATAATTGTTGATAAGTTTATATGTTTCAAGAAATTAAGCTTCATGAGATTGCTTAGCATTTTCCTCAAGTATGTACTTGTTTGATCGCATGTCAAGGTAATATGATAACCTTATTTCATATAAAGCATTCTATCTTGAACCATGCATTCTAAAGACTATAGCTAAGTTTCCACAAATGCTAAGCTTAAAACTACTTTCTGAAAGATTCATAATATATATGATGTTAAAGCATGATATGTTTTTAGTAAGTCGGATACTGAAATCATGGAAGGTGTCCAGGAAGTACCTAAGGTGTTGACGGTACTTAGTAACTCCACATGCACGTAGAAAGTTTTGGAGAAGAGGCCGAAGTATGGGTCTCCTAGGCCATATTTCAGTAACCGAGGTCGAAGTATGGGTCTCTTGGCGTGATACAGATGTTGGGAGCTTGAGCGATGAATGCTCGTTCTCAACTAAGATTCAGGAAGTATTCATAAAACATTATTACGTTTTATGCTTCAAGTGTTATCAAGTTGTTCGATGAGTTACAATTAAAGACATAAGTAATGGTCAGAAGTGACACATCTCGACTAATGTTATAGTGGAAATTTGGCCAGAGGGTCCCTCCTCCGACCAAGCTAGGGTTTAATAAGCTTATGCTCAAGAGCGGACCAGAGGAGTCGCTCCTTTGTAAAGATATCTAATGTGAAAGCTGAAGCCTAAGGGCCACCTAGGGCGGATGCCTAAGATGCTATGTTATGTTTAAATTCTAGTAGGGAAGTTTTATGTAATTACTTACTTGACTAATTTCTTGGTTTTCAGCTACGCTTTTCAGTTCATGATCTTTTTGTTAAGCATGATTGATATGTATGCCTTTTACATTTCAAAGGTTAGTCACTCACTAGGCTTCTAACTCACCCTGTTTAAATGTCTTCTCCACATGTAGTGGTCACTCCCTAGAAGACGACTCTGCTATTGCTCTGCCACTCAAGACCAAAATGTTATAAAGTCCAAGTGTGAGTTATGTATTAAGTAGTACGCATGTATTATGTCATGTAGGGACTAGTTGAGTGTGTTGGGCTTATTGCTTTTGTAAAGTGTATAAGTTGTATTATTGAAGAGTATTGTAGAACTCTGTTAATGATTGTCATTTGTCGTAAGTTGATGGTTGAGTATATATATGCATTTAAAGATTCTAAGTCAGGTCAAGCAGGTTAGTAGGTAGTAAGTACCAGTAACAAGGTTGGTAACTGCTGCGGTCACATCTCCTTGCAAGATTAAAGGGTAATCTGAGAGGGGGTGTGAAAACAGTCCCAGAAGTAAAATTGTGTTGAATGAGATTTACAAAGAAACTACTGATTATTCAACAAGAGTTGTTGAAGTAGGTTCATCTAATAGGTCAAATCCACCTCAAGTGTTGAGGGAACCTCGATGTAGCGGGAGGGTTGCGAACCCATCTATTCACTATGTGGGGTTAACTTAAATCCTAGCTATGGTAGCTGATGGTGAAGTTGAGGATCCATTGTCTTACAAGAAGACAATGGAGGATGTTGACAGAGATGAATGGATCAAAGCCATGGATCTCGAAATGAAGTCTATGTACTTGAATTTAGTATGGGATCTTGTAGATCGGCCTCATAGGGTTAAACCTATAGGTTGTAAATGGATGTACAAGAGGAAATGGGGTGCTAATGGGAAGGTACAGACCTTCAAGGCTAGACTAATGGCAAAGGGCTATACCCAAGTAGAAGAAGTCGACTATGAGGAGACTTTCTTGCCTGTTGCCATGTTGAAGTCTATCAAAATCCTCCTATCCATTGGCTCATATTCTGACTATGAGATATGGAAAATGGATGTCAAGATTGCTTTTCTAAATGGTAATCTTGAGGAGACCATTTATATGGTGTAGCCCGAGGGATTCATAATCCAAGGTTAAGAGAAAAAGGTTTGCAAGCTTAATCGGTCCATTTATGGACTGAAATAAGCATATCAATTTTGGAACATAAGGTTTGATACTACGATCACATGGCTATGATCAAAACGTGGATGAGTCTTGTGTATATAAAAAGATCATCAACAGTTTAGTAGCTTTTATAATGTTATATGTAGAGGATATCCTATTCATTGGGAATGATGTAGGTTTACTGACTACAGTTAAGAACTGGCTAGCGACCCAATTCCAAATGAAAGATTTGGGAGAGGCTCAGTTTGTTCTTGGTATTCAGATTTTTTGAGATCGAAAGAAGAAAATGCTAGCACTGTCTCAGGCGTCGTATATTGACAAGATGCTTGTCAAATATTCAATGCAAAACTCTAAGAGGGGCTTATTGCCTTTCAGACACGAAGTTACTTTGTCTAAGGAACAGTGTCCTAAGACACCTCAAGAGGTTGACGATATGACACGGATTCCCTATGCATGTGTCGTGGGTAGTTTGATGTATGCAATGTTATGTAGTAGACCTGACATCTGCTTTTCAAACTGATAGGGATTTTAGGAAATCCACATTAGGATCAATGTTCACTTTTAACAAAGGGGCAGTAGTATGGCGAAGCACCAAATAGGGGTGCATCGCAAGCTCCACCATGGAGGCTGAGTATGTAGCGGCTTGTAAAGCTGCTAAGGAAGCCATTTGGCTCAGGAAATTTTTGACTGATCTGGAAGTTGTTCTAGACATGTCAAAGCCCATCACACTTTATTGTGATAATAGTGGTGTTTTGGCTAATTCTCGAGAGCCTAGGAGTCATAAGCGTGGCAAGCACATAGAACGAAAAAATCATATCATTTGAGAGATTGTGCATTGACTTGATTGTCACGAAGTTAGCTTCGGAGCATAACGTTCTGATCCGTTTACGAAGGCCTTCACGACTATAGTGTTTGTGGGTTACCTATAGAGTATGGGTCTATGGGACAGACCATAGCTGAACTAAGGCAAGTGGAACATATTGTACTGAGCGTGTTATGCCCTTGTTTATTGTTTGTGTACTTTGTAATTTGTTTATATTGTAAACATTGTATGAATAAACTCTTATGTGATTAATAAAATATATGATATTTTATTCACTTTGTTTATAAAATATGTGATGTTTTAGTTGCATTGACCACAAACCAACAAATTAACATCCAAGGTTATCATTGAAACATAAACATGTATGTGGAGACATACAGGTGGATCATGTTTAAGTGATAACCTAAATTGTCCGTAATAGATGGATAAGGCTGGGTATCTTATCATAGTGACACTACGAGTATTGTCTGCTTTGTAGGTATTACAATTGTTGTAAAGTGCTATAAATGATCTGATCCTGATCATTCATGTATTAGACATGCACGCGGGGATATTCTATACAAAGAAGTTTGTATAAGACCAGACCACAAAATGTGTAGTCTTATTATATAACACCGTTTATAATAGAGACTTACATTTCACTAGGATGACCATAGGTAACATGACCTGAATCTTGAGTGAGTTGTGAACTTCTGCCTATGAAGGTGGTCCTTTGGTTTGTACGAGTGAGAGTGGCCAAATCGCTGTCTCAACAATCCTACCATTTTGGAGATTCATCTGATTGGGGAGATGGGAACACAACTACACAAGATGGAATCCACTCCTTCCCCGAAGTAGGGGTAAATAGATAAATTGCTTCCTTAAGGGCTGATTCTGGGTCCTGAACAATGTGGCGCCACACCCTCCCCTGGCTCAAAAGGGCTTTAGTCATAGTAGAACTATGATATATTGTTTGTTAGAGGAATCAGTGGTACTTAAGGAGTTAGATGGAACTATAGGGGAAAAATGGTAATTTGGCCTAGCTTTACTTACGAGCAATTTGTGAAAGATCATCGTACTGTTGATTGGTTATATCCAATAGACACAGAAATATATCTGTAGTGTGAAAAGTGCAGCTGTCGGTCTTTAGTGGAGTGCCCAACAGTTAACAGATGGTGGATAATGTAACTAAAGAGTTTAGTTAATTATTCATGTACTGTTGGAGCTTCAAGCTACAAGTCCATAAGGTCCCTTTGGTAGCTCAAAAAAATTTAGCTGAGAATCATTTTTTTGGTTAATTTGAATCATTCAAATTAATAGAGGGATTTAATTATATATGATGTAATTAAATTGTTTCAATTATATATGATATAATTGTCATAATTTATTTTTTACATTATAGTTTAATGGGAAGAAATAAATATTTGAATGAGATTCAAATATGTTTTCTATGAATATGATTCATAGTTGTTAAATTTAATATAAATATGATTTATATTAAATACCATAAAATAGAGAAAAGAAATTATAGTTTATATTATATGTGATACAATATTAAAACTATAAGTTATATGTTATATTTAATATAACATATAATTTAATATAAATATAATATGATAAGTTAGTTATCAAATTTATTTATATTATTTGAATAATAACTTCCCCATCTTTTCTCTCCAACCATCTAAGTGGGTTGTTATTAATTTTATGGAAGAAGAATAAAAGAAAATGATTTTCTCTTCTTCCTTAAGGTAACGTTTTTGCTAAACACTTGAGAGATTTGCAGAAAAGTTATGTGTGTTCTTGATTTCTTGAGAGCTTTCTCAATCTTCTTCTTCCTCCACCCAAACTATCCCTCCTGACCAAAATAGTCAAAGCCCACCACTCCTGGGTTCTCACTCTGAGAATACCAAGGTCTCTTTGTGGTTATGTTCGGTTTGTTTAGTATATGAAAATCTTAAAAGGTCTTCAAGAAGTTGTTGGTTCGTGACTGTTCGAGGGAGGTTACGTGAAGGAAAATGTCTTCAAAGGTAATGTATCTTGAATCCCTTTTTCTTGTAAAAAGCATGTTGTAGTTTAACGTAAAGGCATATCTATTTGTATGATTGCTGTAAATTAAGTATTCGACAATTAATGAAATTTGGACAATCCGCTTTTGCTCAAGGATCTCCTTAGCGAGTTCCTTCAATTTACACTATTTACTCGAACCTGATCCACTCGTATGTCTCCACATAAGGTTTAAGTACTCATGTAATAGTCATGGATCTTTTAGTTTAATGGGTTTATTTCTAAAACAAAATAAGCAATTCATGTATTCAATACAACTTTATTGAATCAAATTTCAATAACAACTTTATTGAATTTATGAGAATAAGTTTATTGTTTACAAACCACGAGTTTTAGGACATAAAACCCAACATCATGAGCATTACAGGAATTGTGAGGTAGTTATTGACAACCAAATTTTATGGATGGATCTGATTCCATTAGAATTACTTGAGTTTGGTGCTATTTTAAGCATGAATTTTCTAAGCAAGTATCACGGTTTTGTTGATTTTCTTAAGAAAGAGGTAATGTTTTGAAGATCAGGAGAATAAGAGGTAATGTTTGTAGGAAGCAAAATACTTCTCCCTAGCAGTTTGATAACGACAGTTAAAGTTAGGAAATTGCTGAGCAAAGTTTGTGTTGCCTATCTGACACATGTGGTTGTTTCACAGGATAAAAAGTTGAAGCCTGAAAATGTGTTCGTTGTATATGAGTTTCTTGATGTTTTCCCTGAAGAGTTGTTAGGATTGCCACATGATAGGGAAGTCGAGTTTACTATTGACCTAATTTTAGTTACAACACCTACTTCACAGGTACTGTACAGGATGGCACCATCCAATTTAAAAGAGTTGAAGATGTAGTTACAGGCGTTAGTTGTTAAGTGGTACATTAGACCCAATGTGTCACTATGGGGAGCGTTGGTTTTATTTGTAAAGAAAAAAGATGGCACTCTAAGGTTATGTATAGATTATAGGCAGTTAAACAAAGTAACGATCAGGAATAAGTATCCTTTACCCCGTATAGATGATCTTTTTGATCAGTTAAAGGGAGCTACAATGTTCTCTGAGATAGATTTGACATCAGGATACCATCAGTCAAAAGTAAAAGAGGCAGATGTTCCAAAGATTGCTTTCCGGACTAGATATGGGCATTATAAGTTTTGTAATGCCATTCGGTTTGACGAATGCCCTTGAGGTAGTCATGGACCTTATGAATAGGATATTCCATCCCTATCTGGATTAGTTTGTAATAGTCTTTATTGATGATACTTGGGTGTATTCAAGTAGCAGGGAGAAGCACGTGGAACGTCTATGGATAATACTTCAGATGTTATGAGAAAAGAAGTTGTATGCTAAATTTATTAAGTGTGATTTCTAGCTAGATCAAGTTGTATTTCTAGGACATGTAGTATCTATAGTAGAGTTACTCTAGATCCCCAAAAGATAGAATCTATAGTGAATTGGGAACGACCAACTATGGTATCTAAGGTACGTAGTTTCCTAGGTTTAGCAGGTTACTATAGGCTGTGGAAGGCTTTTCTAGAATAGCCATTCCATTGACTAATATGACCAGAAAAGATGTGAAGTTTGAGTTGTCTCCTAAATATGAGCGTAGTTTTCAAGGGTTGAAGCAAAGATTAGTATTAGCCTCAGTACTTACATTTCCTACTTCATGTAAAGAGTTCGAGATTTATTATGACATGTCCCGTCACGGACTAGGATGTGCTTTAATGCAGGAAGGTAGAGTGATAGCCTATGCTTCTAGATAGTTAAAGAAGCATGAGTGTAATTACCCTACTCTGATATGGAGTTAAATGCAGTTAGCACTGATGCTATGGAGGCATCACCTGTTTGGCAAACGTTGCCATATATTAACTGATCACAAGAGTTTAAAGTATATATTTGATCAAAAAGAGTTGAACTTGAGATAGAGATGATGGTTAGAGCTGATCAAGGATTCAGATTGTACTATTGAATACCATTTTGGGAAAGTGAATGTAGTAGCGCATGTCCTAAGCAAGAAGTCAGGAACGACAAGAGCCACTATCTATTTAGTACGAGGTTTGGTATTACAGGAGTTAAGAAATGCTAATGATGTCCTACTAGTTGATCCGGCCGGAGGTCTATTAGCTTCATTCAGGTACAACCTACCTTACTTAATGATATTTTACGTGAGCAGTTAGGAGATTCTAGTCTCCAAAAGCTAGCTGGGGAGGTAGGCAAGAGTTAGAGGATAGGCCAAGAGTTAAGCGCAGATGGAGTATTACTCAAGGATGGTAGGGTATGTATGTCAAATGTGTTAGCACTAAAACGGGCTATTCTAGAAGAGGCACACAGTTCAGTTTATGTTATGCATCCAAGCAGTACAAAGATGTATAGAACATTAAAGAAGTCGTACTGGTGGCCTAGCATGAAAAGAGAGATAGCAGAGTTTGTTGACAAGTGTTTGATATGCTAACAGGTTAAATCGGAACAGCAGAAGTTAGCAAGATTATTTAATCCACTCCAGTGCTAGGGTGGAAATGAGAGCACATTACGATGGATTTCCTATTTGGCTTACCTAGGACACCATCGGGTTATGATAGAATTTGGGTAATTGTTGATAGGTTGACTAAGACGGCTAAGTTCTTACCAGAGAAGATCACTTTTATCTTAAATAAGTTGGCCAAGTTGTATGTTGACAGAATAGTGAGCCAGTTTGGAGTTTCGATGACAATAGTGTTAGATCGAGATCCAAGATTTACTTAAAGTTATGGCCTAGTTTACAGGAAGCTCTGGGTACTAAGTTGCATTTCAGTACAACTTTCCATCCGCGGATAGATGGTCGGTCAGAATTGATGATATAGACACTAGAGGACATGCTAAGGGCATGTGTTTTACAGTTTAAAGGAATTTAGGATACACACTTATCATTGATCGAATTTATGTATAGCAGCAGCAATCATTGTAAAACCCACACCTTACTTTATCTTTTTTTTTTTTTTTTAATTAGATTTTTGTCAAAGTTAAGCAAAATTTTGGGTTAAATATCTAAGTTAGATTGGATTTGTGCATTTTGAGGTAAAGGATGAGTTTGAAGAAGGAAAATGGTTAAGTATGTAAACTTAGCTCTTAGTACTTATTAATCTGGCTTTACAAAGAGAAATTCTGGCTAAGTGTTGATTGTGTTGAAGGGTGCTTAAGCATCGAGTGAGCTCAAGGCAAGTATCGAGTAAATGCTATCGAGCGTTGAGTATAAGTAATCGAGGAAGGGTTGAACATCGAGTAAAGGCTGTGGAGTGTCGAGTATAACTGATCGAGGAAGAAGTCAAGCGTGAAGGGTAAGCGAGGAAGGGTCGTGTGTCGAGTACGAGCGATTGAGTAAGGATCATGCATCGTGCGAGCTCACAACACCCAGTTTTCTCATCGAGTAGCGAGTCCTTCCATCGAGTATTTAACAAAGAATCACATAATTTTCCATCGAGTAAGGACCTTTCTCCATCGAGTTTTTCCAGCGAGGATCGAGTTTCTTAAAACGCTCAATTTTAAACTTCTCTTTTAGTTACCCAGATAGATGGCTCAATCTCAGCCCTTAATCTCCACTAGTGGGTGAGGTGGCTTAAGGAGATTTTAGGTAAATGGTTGGAGTAATATAAAAGGAAGAAAACTTCTAGGGCTCGTTTTGGATGATTTGCTCGAGCAAACTAGATGAACTTGGTACCATTGGAAAGCTCTACGAGTCTAGCTTCTGAAATCGAGCTTTGAAAGTGAGTTCTTGCTGGAAAGAGGGTCCGAGAAGGAAGGAAGAGTCGAAGGTCCATTTTGGGGTATTTCTAGGCACTCAACGAAGAAACATAGATCTAGATCGAACCATTTGGATTTTCAAGCCAAAACTTTAAGATATTATCTTGAACACCATTCAAGTAAGTTTTTAAAAGAAACCTTGGCAAAAAAAGGTCTACCGTTTGAGTTACATATTTTGGAAGTTAAACCTAGAATCTTCGCTCAAGCAAGGAGTTGCGGCTAGGGCTTTTAGGAGAGATTTGAAGGCCCAGGATAAGCCACAAGGTTCATGCTAAAACTTTGAGTAATGTTGATAATAAAATTTCGAACATGTTTGGAGAAGGATCTTTCTTAAAATGAGTTCTAGTTTTCAAGTTATTTATGTTAGAAATTAAATGTGGAAAATTTTGGACGATCAGACAACCCTTTGCTAAGTATGAGCTTAGGTAAGAGAGTAGTATCAAAAGGGAGGCTAAAGTAGCAACTAAACTCTTATTCTTTTATATGTAGAAGCTACACCCATTGAGGAGGCCTACAAAGCTTAGGAAGAACCAAGACCAAGGATCTGTGAATGACTAAATGTTTTCAAATATGTTCACAAAAGGGACATGCATTCCAAATGAATTTCATGCTAACGTTCATGGGTTTTCCAAGAAACTAAAGTTTATATTTATGTTTGAAATGAGTTTTACTAATCCTAGCATATGTTAAGAATGTATGAAAAGGTAATGCAACTACATGTTATTAATTGTGAAGTATGCATGTTGAATGGTAATGATGCTCTTAAGGTGAAAGAAAAGTAAACGCTAAGCCTAAAACTTATGATGCTCAAATTTTCTATGAATGTTACGTTTCTAATATACTGGTACCAAAGGTATAGAAGGTATCCGAGGAAGTACCTAAGGTGTTGACGGTACTTAGTATACTCCATGTGCACATAGGCAGTTCTTTATGAGGAGTCGAAGTATGGGTCTCCTGGCTACAGTCTTTATAATGTGACCAAAGTATGGATCTCACGGCCATGAATGGATGTTGGGAGCTTGAGCTAATAATGCTCGTTCTCAACTAAGGTTTTATAGCATGATTGATTATAACGCTATGATTAATGTATGATGCTATGCAAGTTGCTTGAGATTATATTCCAGCATGTTATTTATTTACATTAAACCATATGAAAGGCTTGAGAAGAAATGAATTTCTATGTGTTACTCACTGGGCAACTAGCTCACAGTTTTCAAATGCCTGTTTCCCAATAGCGGTCAGTTCCCTCGTGGTTGCAACTTGCCACTCAAAGTTTGGCGACCTTAGGAAGAAGCTTAGGTTAATCTTGTTTTGATGTACACATATTTAGAAAGAAGTCGGGGCTTGTGAACCTTATTTTCTTTTGAGACACATGTTTATTTTTGTCATCTTATTTTGTTGGACATATGTTTGTTTTCGAATTGTAATTAAGTCTTGCACTATTTAACTTCATTGTTGTGTTATTGCCAAGTCATTTTGTATATTGAGGTCTTAAGCAGGTTCACTTAAGTTAGACAGTAAGTGCTACCAATTAGGTCGGTAACTACTGCCGTCATATCCTCTTTCGGTTTTAGAGGGTAAACTGTAAGGGGGTGTGACAATCATTCTAGTATTAGAATGGCTCTATACGAGGCTTTGTATGCAAGACCCTTCAAGACATCTGTGTGTATGAATAAGGTTGGAGAAAGGAAACTGGTAGGCCCAGAAAATGAGGAATAGATACCCTTAATTATTCAATTGATGGACTTAAAGAAAATTTCATGGACCAAATTTCTTAAGGGAGAGGTAAATTGTAAAACTTAAACCCTATTTTCCCTACTTAAGTATGATACTTAGTATGTTAATTAAAATTAAGTGAAAGCTAATATTATGTTTGTTGGGAAGGCTTCAAGTTGGATAAAGAAGAAAGAAAAGTTCTATGTGTTGAGAAATAAGGCTCTCGAGTAGCAAGGCATTGATGACATTTGGTAAAGGAATTTTGGCTAAGTATAGTAGCCTTGTGTTGGAGGCCTTAGTGTGTTGCCTAGGTGTGTGTTAGTCTTATATTATGAGGTTAGTTTATGAACACGAGGGGTGTGAGGCTAAGTGTTGGCCGAGAAGATGCCATGCATTAGCATGGATGATGCATTGGCCAAGCCCATGTAAGGTTAGATGGGCAAGGATGGGCGTAGAATGGCAAGATGCCTAGGCATTGGGGCTGCCGAATGCGTTAGTTATGTGAGGTGTTGACGCATATGATGAAAGGAAATTGGCCGCAAGCATCAAGGCAAAGGCCATGTGCCAGCCACCTTGTTAGGCGATAGGGGATGTTAACGTGTGTTGGTTTGATGTGTGATGAGGGCAAGTAGGACCATGCATTAGCCACTAGCCCAATTGATGGGCACAAGATGTGCCAAGGCATGCGTTGACTAGTTGGAGTGTGCATTGAATGTTGCCATGCGTTAATAAGTGTTGAAGAGCAGGGCCTTGCATTGGTGATTAAATGAGAGTTCTCAGCTTGACCAACTCCTTTAACGGGCAAGTTTCCAAGATTAGAGAAGTTAAATCCACTTAGTGGGCAAGCTGGTAGCCTGAGATTAAAAGAAAGGCATACAGGTTTTAGTATAAAAAGGAAGCCTCAGTTCCAGAGCTCGGTTTGAGCATTTTACCTGTGCTATTGAAGTGATTACATAGCCAACTAAAAATTTGAGTTGAAGCTCTAGGGCTACCGGAAGAAAACTTCTAAGGATTTGGGTTGAAATTTTAAGAAAACTTTAAGAAGGTCAAGTTCTCTGATGAACCTGGACCAGTGTTGAAGATTGAAGGCTTTCAGCTAAACCATGGAGAATTTAGAGCTCAAATTATAAGGTAAGCAAGTTAAGATGTTTTTAAACAAGTTTGTAGAAGGAAAGTTTCCAAAATAAGGTATGGAAAATTAGTTCTTTAAGCTTAAAGTTTAATCTAGAATTTTTGTTAAACAAGCAGGCAACTATAAGCATTGAATAATCAAGTAGCTCAACCCAGGTAGTCTGCAGGCGTGCACGAAGGGCTAGTTTAGCACAAGGCATGCACTAAGCTGAGCACAAGGATATGCTGGAGAGCATTTAGTTGTGCGAACATGTGCTGAAGTCGTGAGCGCAAGAAGAGGTGTTTTATAGGCGTTGGTGTGCGGCTTGATAAGCGCCTAAGACATGCGTTGGTGCATGAGTTGATTAGTGTTAGCCGCATAGGCTAGTGCCATCACCCAAGGATTTTCTAAGTGTTGAGTGCATAAGGAAAGGTATGCATTGAGCTGAAATGTGAAGTTTTAAGTTCAAAGTTAAGCTAGTTTGTGTGAGTTAGTCTCACAAGGAGGCCTATAACATTGGCTAAAGATTCTTGATGCATTATTTTATGATGTGAAATTATGGAGGAAATGTGGTGATGGAATTGCATTGAGCAATCAAGTTTTCTCAGTGGAATCCAAGTGTAAACCCCACTGAGTTTCTTGGTAAGTCCAGGGTTAAACTCGAGGACTTGAAAAACAATATGCAGTGGTAATTTCTCAGAAGACTTTGCGGTAACTGGTAACTCAAATAGTTGTTTGGTTTTGTTGATTGCGGTAATGAAAAATAAACAAATGCGGCGGATTTGAGGAAAGTTTGATTGTGTGATAGATGCACTAAGTATGCAGATGAACGGTTGAGAAGGTCTTTAGCTAGCGTTACCTGGGAATGCATTAGACTATGCGATCATGCTATAACCATGCACAACAAGTCATTTTCCAATACAAAAGCGGTGCTCCTAAGTCTAGGACGCATGTGTTGAATGCAAGAGTGTCCATAGAGCCTATTCCTAAGTCTCTATTCTTTTCCTATGCGATGATGCAAGATGCATAAAGGCAAGGTGACCACACACAATCATATCCTATCTCTAGGATGCATGCAATGCGTTAATGGCAAACACCCCTAAACTTAAAATCATGCTTGTCCTCAAGCATGCATTATACTCAAGAAATTTTAACTCACCTTCTTACTTTCCTTTGCAATGACTAGCTTCTCAAAATATAATTTACACACACCTCTAACCATCACCGCAATGCTCTCCTACACTTTGGCTACTTCTTCAAAAAGATCTTTTTTAGGTTTATATCCGACAAGCCTTTGCTCAAAAACTTTTTACTTATTCACCACAACTTTGTGTTTAGATTTTGAGAATGTGTTCGTTCAAAACAATTCAAAATTTTGTGATGACTTATTCAAATGCGACGTTGAACTTGGTTAGGCCCTTCGTTTTGGCTTACCCCCACGTGTGTCATGCGGGCATCCAACTTCGGTTGCGTTCCATATTCAATTCAACTTTTATCTCGTTTGATTTGGTTTGCACCGGACAGAGGAGTTGCACTTATGCATTGATCCTGGAAACTCACGTTCGTTTTGACATGCCCCCACGTGTGTCATGCGGACATCCAACTACGAGTAAGTGCCTTTCACAACCTAACTCTTATCAACATGGGTTTCCCTATTTCATTGACAGTGGAGTTATTATTCTAAAAAATTCTCTTCACTTTTTTATTTTTTTTTTGCAAATGATCGCAAAGCAATGAACGAAATTCTCCAAGACCGTTGCCACCCCCAAACTTAGAGGTTGGCAGCGTTCGCACCGCAAAGCTAAAAACAAAATCAACAGGAATGCGGTAATAAACGTTTGAACAAAGGTTTGCACAAAATAAAACATAAGATTTTAAAATTTTGAAGAAGCTAATAAAAGTGAGGAACACCTTGCGTTGATTAATTAGAAGATGCGGTGAATTATGCGTACCATCATAGAAACATTGCAAAACAATGCAATCGGGAAAGAAAGAATTTCAAAAGGATAAGGCATCCAAGATAACAAGAAAAGAACCTTAGGTGAAACAACGCATGCGATTATGCATTGGAATCCATGCGATCGAAGCCATGCGTTGAAGGATGAAAGGAATTCTTCCATTGAACTGTGCACCGAGGAGACTTATTGTTGCACCTGCAAGGTACAATTGCACCACAACTAAGGAAGTAGCCATATATCCAAAATAACAATAAAAATAAATAAAAAAGACAACCTAGTCTAAGAAAGCAAGTTAAAGATAGAGTAGAAGATGTCTCTGGAAAAATAGAAGTGTTGTCACCCCAAGGAGTCTTCCATGCAGGAGATTTCTCTCAACTGCTTGGGTCAAGGAGCATGCCCTGACCTTTGGAACTTTTGACAATTGTTGGGCGCATGTTGGGCACCATGTGCTTAGAACTATCTTAAGCTCTTGCGACTGATTGCCCTTTTACCTTGGGGTCAATATTGGCTTTCGGCGCATCGCCTACACTTCAATATTGTTTGCAGCTTGGTCGCACAAGCTACAATACTCCCAAGATAAAAAGGTTACCTGCAGAGACACAAAACTCAACAAACAATTAGCTGCCAAGTCCCCAGCAACGGCGCCAAAAACTTGGTGGCGGGAAATTAGATGTCAATTACTCGACAACTAAAATCCCTTGGATGCAATATGCAATGCATGTTCTTAAGTTATACGTTGATGGTCATGCGTTGGAATGACTATGCGTTAATGAATGTATGTGATGACCATGCATCTTGTCACAAGTTTTCTTGTTCTCACGCCAAGTATAACACGAACGCAAGTTTCTCGGGTGATCCGAGGTCGAACACAGGAACTTGTAGCTGGGTGAATGAGGTAATGTGCATGCGGTGGTTTGATTAAAAGAATGGATGAGAGGTTTCTAAACTAACCCTACTCCTACTCCGAAGTAACAGACAACGCAATGAGAATATGCATGAGAGGTAGAGACACGACAACTCTTGACATGAAACAAATGAATGGGAAAGTAGATAAAATTCGGAGATGTCTTCATTGCAACCCTTAATAGTGACTGCAAGGGCAACCTTAGTCAACGCAAGCCATGTAATCATGCTACACACACTTCAGCCTAACTCTAAGACGTATGCGGTGTATCTACGATATTGTTGGGAAGCCTATGCCTGCCTAAACCTCTATAACCCACTCACGAGCTCTCACTGTATGAGTGTGCTAGCCGCATACCACCGTATCCTACTTCCTAGACGCATGCAATATCCTATATGTAGGGCGCATACGCTGTGTGATAGCAAACGGAACATATCCTTAAGTTCCCCATTCTTGCCTATGCGTTCCAATCCACTTTCTCGAGTCTTAGATTTAGGTTTTAGACTACTCCCTCAAGTATGCCTAGATGATGAATGATGCGCTCATAGAATAAGGTAACCGCATGAACTTTGCTGACATAAGATTATTCCTATCTCTAGTGAACAATGCCTACATTGCTTAATGCGACCAACCACTTACCCTCCCAGGTAGTTTATTGTTGTTGACTTTACTCATAGACAAGCATTGCGTTGGCCTATAGACAGGCATTGCTACAGCTTCACACTAAGAAAATAAGGTTTACTCACACACTCAAGCAATGCTCACCTCTCGGTGGTTTGCTACATGCTTCATATCCCTAATCCACATGACTAAGTATGCGATACTCTTGCAATCTCACTAAGTGATGCAATGAAAATTAAAGATGCTAAGTAAAGAAGATGGAGATGGAATCGAAGGAAATATAGAAATGCATTGAAAACAAATTTTATTGATTCCTTAATCACAAAATGTCATATAATACAATATAAGAAAAAAAAGGAAAATGAAATGACCGGCTGGAAGCAATGACTTGCTTTCAGCGGATGCGCGTCAAGGCTGCCGGTGATGCCATGGATGGGCGGAGGAGCTGACTCTCTCAAGATCTAGCTCAGTTGAAGGCTTCGATCATCACTCGGAATGGATGAAAGAGGTGAAGAACTCTCAAGCATCTTCTCACGCATTTGTCTGGGTCGCAGGAAAAACCCTGGGTTACAGGGGTAATCCCCAGACAAGTTGGAATTCTGCTCATTGGCTTCTTTATATAGAGCCTGGATTGTCGACAACATTAATGGATTGCTCTGATTCTGACATTCATTGTGTTTAGTTCTTTCTAAACCTCTGCTACCAATGGCGTGGTAGGTGAAATATCAACATCATCTTTTGTTTTTTCTTAAGGTAGATGCGTTGATGCATTCATTCCACCAACCTTGCGTTGATCCCTTTACCATGCGTTATCGTGTAGCCGCAATCATGTAGTGGCCGCATTCACTTAATATCGCAACTCTACATGATGACTGCAATCGCTTAACGAGCACAACTCCCATGCGATGGATGCATGTGGCTGATTACCGCAATATCCATGCGTTGATCGAATGCATTCACCTTTGCAATGGAGTTTTCTCTGCATGCAGTCGTCTATGTGGTGGTTCAATTGCGCGTTTGCGTCCACTTCTTGTGTTAGCTACAAAAATAGAACATTGAGTGCATAATAACGTATAATATTGGGTTAGCTAAGATTCTTAATGTTGAATGCCGCAAGCTCAATTTTTTGTGAATTCCTAACATAATTGCTGCATATTCTGCTTAACAGCCCTCATAATTCTAAGTAAAAGGCATTTCTGCATGTCATCAGTTGTTCATGCCCACAGGATTAATACCAATAGGAAAAGCTTATAAACCCTAGGAGGAATGTCCAAGGCTATGAGTGACAAAGATGAATTGTTTTCCAAATGTTTTAGTAAACTCATGTTTTACTTCAAGTCCAAACTCATGCTAGCAAACTCATGTTTTACTTCAAGTTCAAACTCATGCTAGCTTACTTTTAAAGAATGTTTCCAAGCAAACTAGCTCTTTTAACGCATGCCTATCATTAAGAAGTTTATGAAAGCATGTTTGAGTATTTATGCTCTTAATGCTCATGAAGCATGCATTAGAAATCATGTTTATATGTTAAAAATGTTAAGCTTATGTTTCATGATACTATGCTTTCAAAGGTACATGTTTTTAATGAATTAAATTTTATGTTGTAGTACTATACCATTTTATTGTTGTAGTATGTGGTGAGTATTCCCACCTGCCACGCGGTTGACCCGGGTTCGATCCCCGGCAACTGTGCCATATACTTGTTGACATGAAATTTAATTCCTTGTTATTCATGCACTGTGATGATAGATAATGTGCTACAAGCTCACGTCCCCAACAACGATGCCATAAACTTGTTACGATAGAAATGGATTCCATCTTATGCATGCAGTGATGATAGATAATGTGCTACAAGCTCATGTCCCCAACAACGATGCCATAAACTTGTTACGATAGAAATGGATTCCATCTTATGCATGCAGTGATGATAGATAATGTGCTACAAGCACATGTCCCCGACAATGGTGCCATAAACTTGTAACGATAAAAAATGGATTCCATCTTATGCATGCACTGTGATGATAGATAATGTGCTACAAGCTTATGTCCCCAGCAATGGTGCCATAAACTTCTAACGGTAGAAATGGAATGTTATACTGTGTTATCGCTTATGCACACTACTGCTAAGTTAATCTCTTCATCTACTCTAACGCATGGCTTATGGATGAGAGGAATGATGTGCTAAATATGTGCTCAAGCACTTTGCGATAAAGAGAATTTTATGCGATACTACTTCTAAATATATGTGTTGTTAATGATATGTTCATAGTATGCGATATAGTAGTGATTGTTACAAGTTTCCTTGCGCTGAAACCAAGTATAATTCCAATGCAAGTTTCTCAGAATAATTCGAGGTCGAACACAAGGATTGTTTTCATTGATGCGTTACTTATGTGATACATGCGACCGGTTTTTATAATGAATAAAGAATGTGGGTTTATACGGAAATGTAAATTGCGGTGAAATTAAAAATGCATTAATAAAATAAATCCTAAACTAATATGATACACGATATAAGATACATGATACACGATACTGAGGTCGAGAATTAACTGTGAAGTTGTACAAAGATTCGATGTATGCGATGGCAAGTCTTTATGAATGAAGCAGAAAGAGAAGAGAGTAAATAGTAAAAACATCACAAGTTTGTCAATTGTGTTAAAGACCCAACTAAGGTTCCACTTTCCCTTAGTGTACACCTCTCGATGATCGGCCGCGTTCCCATATCTCTATGGTGAAACAAGGATGAATGTGATGAACGCAAGGTTGTTTCTATCTTTAGAAATACTTATTGCTTTAGTTAATGCATTCTTCCAACCTTCTCTTGATAGGCGGAATAACACCTTCACTTCTGCTCTCACAGGTGAAGATGTCGTCGAGCATACTTTAGCTAAACTTAATTATTTCCTTAACACAATTAACTTACTCGCTTAATTCTTGCTATTTACCCATGGGATTAAGAATACGTCATGGAGAAAATGGATTATGGATGTACAGAAAGAGACAGAGAGATGACAGTGGAAATTATCATAACATTTAATACTAAGATTAAGCATCTGATACATGGTGTGAATGAAAGATTAGAAAAGGTGAATACAGATGATGAAATAGAGAGTAGAAACAAATACAGAAGGAGTGTCAACGTCTTGACACAGATCCTGAATGAAGGTTGTGCTTGCCGGCGTGTGGAAGTAATGGAGAGGAAAGCTTCCCTCCCAGGCTTGCTTTCCTGGTAGAATACCTTCACACAGAGCTTCAACTACGGGAATTGGAAGGATTCTCTGCTCGGAGACTCACTTCTCAGCCTTGTCTCATGGTTCGCCTGGATCTACTCTGTAAGTCGCTTCAGACCAGTCTCTCTCTCAGAATTAGTATATGCACGTCTCTATGTATTCATGTATATCTTTCAGTGAATTTGCAGAAGCTATTTATAGGAGAAGCTTGGCTTTTTGACTTTTTGATCCCCACTGTATAGTTATGGTAGTTCCTAAAATGGCGGAGTGAATATTCTTTCTGTTACGCAATCAATCCGTCAGAAATGCACAACTGAAAGCTGTACATTTGTCAGAATCCTCCGCAAATGCGTTGCTCTTTACATCTTCGATCTACGCTGCATGCGGTGTTGTTTTTTATTACCGCAAATGGTTGAACTTGCGTTGATCGCTAGAGCTCTTGATCGATTGTCGCATGCACCGTCATTGCGTTGATCATCTTTTTCGTTCTCGATTTATGGGCGCAATGCGACATAGATGCGTTGCTTATTTTGCTTTTGAACCATGAACGCATGCAATGACTGATTTCCCGCAAAACAGAAACTGAAACATTCTATTCTACCATCGCAATGGTGTTAGTTGGTGTATTGACGACATTTTATAATTTTCGCATTTCTTAGCCAATTTCTATACTATTGATGCAACTTTTCTTTCTTTTAGCCGTAATATCTAAATAAAACAGTATAAATAACCTGTATTTCTACAAGTTATCATTAAGCTCGATACTAAATGACTTGAAAAGGTATCTGAGCAATAGTACCTAAGGTATGATGGTACGTAGTTGTTACCACATGCACATAGGTAGAGTTGACGTTGGTTGTGAATACTCCACAACAACTAAGGTTTGACGTTGAGGGATTGAGCAAAAAAGGGTTCTCTATCAATTAAGGATCATGTTAAACTATGATTTAGGCTATGTTATGTTTTAAAAAGTTATAAGTATGAGTTTTCTTGGTAGTTTTCCGTTTTAAGCATGTTATTTATGATTTATTAGTCACTTACTGGGCTAGTAGCTCACTCATTTTTTTTATCTTCCTCCTCACTAGGTAGTGGTCATCTCCCCAGAGGATAACTATATTGCTGCTTTTCCACTCAAGAACGCCAGTCAAATTCAAGATAAAGAGAAATTTAGGTGGTTACTTATAATGCCTATACGTATATGTGTTCATGCTAGGGATTAGTATTAAGTGTTGGGAACCAGTGAACTTTGTTCTGTATGTATGATGTGATTATGTTGATGTTGAACCCCAGAGGGTAATCTGGGAGGGGCGGTGGGGTGTGATCCTGTCTTATATGCCAAGATAGGTATTTTCTTTTGGAGAAATTTTTTGTCTTTTGTTTTGTGTTGTTGCATTTTTGAACATTTCAGTATTTCAGCATTTTTGAACATTTGATAAATTACTTTCTAAAGTTGTAGAACAAATATCAATTACATCTCTAAAAATAAACATTGTTCTAAAAGATCTTTTACAGAAAACGAGTTCATTTTAATCTATGAATGACATATATATTGTCTAACAATAAATATGATATATGAAAAAGTAATTTCAAGCTCCCCACTACAATAGCTATGATGACCAGCCCTGTCCCGACCCGCATAGTTAGCTCCAACCTCTAGTTGCCATGAGGAGCTAATTCCCTGTAAAGAACAAACGTGGTTAGTGGCTCCTAAGTCAATTATCCTCGAAGAGTCATCATTCTCCACTAAGCAAGTTTTCAAGACAAGTAAGTCGCATTTACCTTCTTTGGCTTGCTTCTTCTCAACCAAATCTTGGGGCAATTCCTTTTTCAGTGCCCATCTTAGTTGTAATGAAAACAGGTTTCCTTTGCAACCTCGGCTTTCTTACCTTTCTAGGCAGTAGTAGTAAAGGTAGCTTCATTCCCCTTTTCACCTTTCTTCTTCTTTCATATTTTAGAACCAAAGGAAGAAGATGTAGACTTAGTTTTAGAGGTCAAACCCCTGTGAAAATGTTTTGAGGAACTAACAAATTTTGCCTCCCTATGTTGTGTAACTTTCATCAAGAACTCGTAAGTATGAAGCTCATTGAGAAGAGTGGTAAGGTTGTATTCTATTTTGTTCATAAAAGCATTGCTACAAAACTATAGGAAACTCTTCGAAAGATACTCTAGAAGAAAGATTACCTAGTTGGACTCGTCTATGACAGCCTCGTTCATCTCGACCACGTTGAAGTGGACCATTATGTTAAGGACATACCCTCTAATAGGCGATCTGTCATTCACCCTGGCATTGAAAATGTACGTGAGAGCATCGTGCTTAAGTTGAGTGGACTTTTGTCCAAACATTTCACGCAACGATTCCCTAATCTCACGTGTGATGACCAGGGTCTCATGTTTTTTGGCTAAGACTTTAGTTAAGCTTGCATATAGACACTGGCCTTGTCATTAACCTTAGTCCATCTGTCATAGGTATCACAAATGTTTTGTGATGTGTTACATCTAGGGACTAGAGGACATTCCTCCGTCAGGACAAATTTGAGGTCGTCGATGACCAACACTGTATTTATTGTATTCTTCTAAGTTGTGTAATTTTCACCGACTAACTTGTTGGCAAAAGATATTATAGTGCTAGTCATTATTCTAAGTATGTTGAACAAGGAAAATTATCTGTATTAGATGTTTTGCATAACTCATTTAATCCAATAAAATTCAGCAAATTTTTAATGATTCCTAATATCATCTAATTTTGCAATGATACATTAGTATTTAGAATAAGTCTGACATCGGGGTGTACAGTTACTCTTTCACTGAATTAAGACATTCTTAACCAATTATTACACCATAAAAACTTTTATTTCTATAATAATTAGTTATTATTGATTTGGTCAAGAAACCACTGACTTGCTTAATGTTTTCCTGTTAGTGTAACCCTTCATTTTCAACCCTATAGTCCTATCTCAAAGCAGGAATATTGATGCAAAAACTATAGTGATCTTATACATTTCTGGAATTTGCATTGTCTCTTTCCATGCAAACACCTTCATAAGGAGGATGCTTCTAAGGCGCCGCCAGGTTGAGCACGAAAAAAAATTACAAACTTATGAAAGACACCATGGGATGTGTTGTCATATATCCTTCTCTTACTTACTATAAACACTTTCTTCATTCACCTTAGTATTGACCCATGCAAACACCTTCCTAAGGGAGGATGTGCCCAGGGCATCACAAGGCTGAGCATGGATCTCACAACGTGAGCTTTGTATGGAGAATGTGAGATGAAAAACGACATATCGTATACATTTTTTCCCTCCTACTAAGTGTTTTAAAAGCTAGGATTTATTACTGATGTAAATCTAGCTAATCAATTTATCTAAATCATTGTTAATTTTCCCAATATGAAACTTATATTGAATAGTTAACAATATATGATTATTATTTATTAATTATTTTAATAGATTTTAATCATTTATTGCATGCATGTAAAATATTTGACTAATTCACCTACCAGGTCGGTTTCTTGGCAGGGATGTTCCCTTTCAATCAATTTAAATACTCCAATCCTAGATAACATCTTCCTTAGACATAAGTCCCTTATAGACAAACATTGTATAAATTATTCTTTTACTTTTTCTTTTTAATCCTAGTAAAAATAAAATAAAATGTTAACTTATTTCTACTCATATTAGAAATGTTTTAGACATAAAATCTAATTGTCAAATTTTAAATAAGTTTTTTTTTTATAAAAAAAAATAAGAACCTTATGTTTGCATGCAACTCTATATTATAGATATTAATAACTAATTCTTTAACCTATAACTACTATATTTAATGAATGATTAAAACCTATAACATGCATTCTAATAGCATTAATCAAATAAAACATTTATATTTTCTAAGTAATATCATACATCATGTATTTCATGATATCTTATTAAATAAATATAAAATATTATAATCTAATTAATAAATATCACATATCCTGCATATTTATTTTAATTAACATACATAACATAACTCTTACATTAAGCATTTAATGAAAAATGTAGATTAATTATAATGCATATAATTTTCATTAATTACATATTATGACTCTTATATTACAAATAATGAAAACTATATAGTAATAATCATGTACCTTAGGTAAATTTTTAAACAATAAATATAACAATTATATTAAAAATGATGCATGTCCGATTTAACTTATGATGGGATTTTAATCTATATGACATATTTTATACAATATATAAATTAAAATAATTTAATATATACATCCAATACATTATTAAGTTTAAAAAACAACAATAGATTTGATTTTGGCATTTATAGAATAAATAATAATAATAATTATTATTATTATTTAAAATTTCCTATCTTCATGGTAAATATTTTGCCATGATCTTCTCAAATTAGGGTTCCAAAACCCTAATTTTCAGCTAACTTCCACATCATTCACGTCCAGAAAAAGCTGCTCTATCTAGGAATCCATGACGTACAAACAATACAGCCAGATAATAAGCTTTTATGACGCATAAAAGATGTCATACAGCAGTACCATGCAGATAACCCTCTTGGATCTACCATTCGAATTCCGATTTTCACCTCTACTTTGGCTCTTTTTCACAGAAAAAATACCACGAATGACATGGACTTATAAGACTTGATTTACAAACAATTTACCCAAAACGACCGGCTTTACATTGATCGAATCAAAGTAAATTTTAAATCCAAATGCCAAAATCCACAAACATCTATTATGTAAACCAAATTTTAAAACCATACATCACACATGTATAGAAAAAAAAAATTAGTACCCACCATTTCAATTTTAAATTACAATCTAAAACAATATCAAAACAACAATTGGGCTTTGATACTAATTAAAGGAATTGAATCCCAATGCGGGAAGTGTTTTATTGCTTTTTATTTTGAATTTGGATAGAGAATTTCACAAAATTAAATAAAAAAAATAGGTTAAGCATACAAGAACGATTTGAGAAAACAAAATACCTTAAAGAAGAATCGTATCATCCTGAGTTTTAGGTAGACTAAAATTAATTATTTTGAAATTTTAAGTTGTTTGGATTAAATTTTTGATCAGATAAGAAATTTTAGGTTTATTTGATAAAGGAGTTGAGGTTTTGTGAATTTAAAAATTCATTAAAAATTTAGATTTGAAGAAATTAGAATCTAAGAAGGAAAACGGAAAAATGTAGGTTTAAAGTTTATCCCCTCTAATTTTAGAGTAGAGTTAGAAGTAGAAGATGTTGGCTTCATTTCTAAGGTCAAACCTCTATGGAACGTCTTGGAAGATGAAGCATCATTTTCCTCACTCTTCTTCCTTTCCTTACTTTTCCTTACTTTTCAATCGTTGTAGAGAGTTGTAAGGTTATATTTCACTTTGTTAAGAATCAAATTACTAACAAAGTGCAGGAAGCTCTCTGGCAAAGAATGCAGGATTATGTTAACCTGGCTGCCCTCATCGATGGTGGACCCATTCAACTCCGTCACATTGAAGTGGACCATCATGTTAAGCACATGTTCACGAACAGAGGTGCCTTCTTCAATTTTGGAGTTGAATATATATTTAAGAGCCTCATGCATAGGTTGTTCAGACGGTTATCCAAACATCCCCCGTAGGGACTCCATGATCTCACGCGCTGAGACTATAGGCTCATGTTTCTTGGCCAAGACTTCAGAAAGACTTGCCAAGATGTAGGCTTGGGCCTTCTCATTC